>NW_017387731.1:3969693-4023731 GCF_001664035.1 Metschnikowia bicuspidata var. bicuspidata NRRL YB-4993 | reverse complement strand
CCCCCCCCCCGTGAAATGAACATAGTAGAATCCAAATGGTATGTGACACGGGTGTGAAGTCTTGAAATTATACGTTTGGGCTGCATAATACGTGTATTAGATGGAATCTGGTGATGGTATATTCTTGGCCGACTGTGTCATGCGTATTTCATGAAATTTATGTATGATAGAACATGGTGAATCGGGTGTGGGAAAACAGTCAGAATAGGCTGGATCTGTGTCTGATAAAACTCGGGCCTGATGAAGCTCAATGTTAGCGGACTCTACTTAATGCAGATATATGCCGGTTGCAAAAGATGAAACCTAGGTCTAGTATAACACAGGTGTGGTAGATAGAGGTGATACATGGAGGCAGTGAGAACAAGAAACCCAAAAAGAAGGTAAGGCAAGATTCAGGTTTGGCAATATCGAGACTGGATTCAAAGGACGTGGGATGATCCAAGTGCGCTGCAACATTTGTTTAATAGAACCAAGTATGATGAAATAAAAGTGCGATACCATCTGGATATACTGAGATCTAGGGTATATTGGCAATGACTTGAATACTTCCCAGCTATGACAGTGGGAAAATCCAAGTGCTCACATTTGTTCCTGCCCACCGCCACGTCAAAAGGTCCCCACTAGTAGGACCTCTGTGATTTCAGGATATCCTAGTATGTATACCGATAACAGTCCAATCTGCTTGATGTTGGTGGCAACACCTCGTCCCAAGCTTATACAGGCTTCTTGGCTTTTAACGTTTCAGTTTTGCAGACCCAGTCACATTTGACCACTTTCATCGGCCAGTCTGCGCAAGTCGCTCTTACTCGGTGACTAAACAAACATGACTATCATTTTGGTTTGAAATCTGAATGACCCGTGGCTCTTTCACGCTGTTTTTTGAACTTCGGCTGTACTCTTCGTGTTTTCTTCACCATACTTGCGTCTGGGGTATCTTTTCATCCATAATAATCCCACCGGATGTCTTCTGATATACCCTTGGATCAACACACATTATTTCTTTTGATGCATGGAAACACTCTTTCATGGAGGCTTCATTGGACACATCACAGTGTGCTCCATGGCAATAATGATAAATTTTGCACCCGTCTCTGCTTATTCCCGAAAGCAGGCTTAGTCCTTTTCCGGGTATACTAGTATCACCAAAAACATCTACAAATACAAATTATATGTGCCGCGACATGTAGCTGGTTCAATTACCACCTGCTGGATATCTTTAATGTGACACACCGATGTGGCCGGGAAATTTTACCATCGATTTCCAAGGTTTCTTGCAAAATGAGATCTGGCAATTTCACGCAAATGGAATCTCGGCCCCAAAGTAGACTGTGTACTCAGCAGGCGTGTTACTCTGGTGATTTTGGTTACCCGAGACACCAGCTAATACTACTGATTTGTTTTGAGGGGCCGAAAATGAAAGCCATAGGTGAATCCCATGGTCTTTCACAAAATACTCTGCACGTAAATGTTTGGGAAAAGCTATTTCTTTGGGGAAGGATCCTCTTTTTTTTTTATGCCGGGCAGCGGGCGAGTTCAGCTGTAATGCAGAATGAAAATGTGAATCACCTCTAAAAAAGGGAATTTATTTTGATGGGGCGCTGCTCGCTGTAACTTTGGTTTTGCAACAGATTTGTTATGACAAAATGCAACTCGTTTGATGTATCTTGTTTCATGTAATGATGCCATTGGAGTGCCCAGGTACACTATCAATTACCATTGGGAAATCGCCATTTATAGAAGATAAGAGAGTTTGTTTGGTTGAATATCATTAATAAAGACTCATAACACCTATTGCGTTTAATTTGGGAATTTTCAGTACAGCAAGCTCGGAATATAAGCCTGCTTATGACAGCAAGCTCATGCAATGGAGCATTGGTCATTACAGCTGTTGTTCTTTTGACAGAATGTTGCCTAATTCAGCTCCGTCGCAAAAATGGACCACTACTCGCTGCAGCTATTTTTATGACTACGTTTCATCTCGTCACTGTCTACTTCAGCCATCTTTTATTATGACGCAGTCATTTCTTATATAATAGGGTGCTGCAGTATGCAGCATTGTTGGGGTCTGCCCATTGAAGCGATCTCGTTTAGGCCAAACACTGTTCAATACCGCTAGTACTCAAAAAAGACGTCCGTGTTTGCTCAAGGGGATGTATTCCACTTTGGTCTTTTTATTTCATGGAATATGGAGGATGAGTGACGACCCAGTCTCCACCGTTACAGCTGCGTGTTTAGTATGCTACAGATTCTTCTACAAGCTGCCCGTCTTTTTCCACCAAGCGACATTTCCAGTTTGTACCAAAAAACCCCAAGTGTGTAAACCTGCAATAGAACATTATCTGTGCGTATTCCACGGCAGTGAATGAAGCCTGGATTAGTGGCGTTGAGTTTAGGCACTCCACGGACTCTTCCGGTTTTCTCAGCGCAATTAGTGAATCTGTCTGGTGCTCCATGAACTGGTTGATTAAACAATCAATTTTCCCCGTCAAACATAGATTTCCATTCCACCTACCATAAGCATCTTTCCCACCAACCCTCGTACTTTTTCTGAAACGTCAAACATAAATTATCCATTTGACCTACCATATGCATCCTCGCCACCAGATTCTCGTAGTCTTGTCTTAAACGTCAAACATAAATTTCCATACCAACAACCATAAGCATCTTTCCCACCAACCCTCGTACTTTTTCTGAAACGTCAAACATAAATTATCCATTTGACCTACCCATGACATCTGCGTTTGTTACCTGGGCCCGCTCGCGGCCGGCATAAATACTATAAATTACATTCCGCACAGCTAATTACTACGGCCAGCACCAAACAACAGCACGCAAAAAAACCCACGTTCGCCTAAACCCAAAAACACGCGCCTTCCCCCCAGGCCCAGCAGCCCCCAGCACCCTCCATAGGCTTTGCACCCCTAATCTCATCTGGACAGGCAAGCACGGCCCTATCCCAGGACACAGCCCGGCCCCGGCCAATGTCGCGCGACATCGCGACACGCGACCGCCCAGCGTTCCAGCATCACCGGCCCCCATATCTCCTCCTTCTCACTGCACTTCTCTTCTTTCTCCACCCAAAAAAAAACACCCCCTGGACATGGACCCCCCCACAGAGCACCCCTCGGAACAGGCGGCGGCGCCCTCGGATGTCGTGCCGCTAGCCGCCGAGCTCGCCCAGCAGGCCGCGCAACAACACGCCCAGCAAGAGGCCGAGGATGAACAGCTCCCGCCGACGATTGGCGAGGCCAATATCGAGGACGAGGGCCCCGGGGATATCGCCCCGGAAAGCGCCGGGCCAGCGGATGACGACGTGGTCCCGCATCGGGCCGAAAGCGGCGAGCCCGCCGCGCACATAACCGGCGACTACGACGAAACCAATCTCTTCAGCATGAAGCCACAAAAGGCCGCGGCGGCCGCGGCCGAGCAGACGCGCAAAAAGAACATCCGGCGGCGCGGCGCGGACGAGCCCGCGGCCCGCACGGAGGCGCAGACGCCCATGGACCTGGGCGCGGACGAGGACGGCGGCATGGGCTTCTCCAACGAGGACCCCGCGGCGCGCAGGCGGCGGCTCTTGGAGGAGAAAATGGACCTGGCCGTCAAGGCGCGCACGGCCAAGCGGCGGCGGGCGGACGAGGACGACTTGGAGCGGATGCAGGACGACCGGATCGACTACCTCAAGAACAAGATGATCGAGGCCGCCAACATGGACGTGGACAAGAACCTGCAGGGCCAGATCGCCACGGAGAAGCTCAAGTTGTTGCGCGAGGTCATGGACACCTTGGCCAAGGCAGACCTCGCGATTCTGATCTTGGACAACAACCTCCTTGAGGCCGTGCGCTTGTGGCTCGAGCCGTTGCCGGACGCGTCCATGCCCGCGTACCAGATCCAGAAGGACTTGCTCCTGCTGCTTGCGAGCTTGCCCATCAAGACGGACCACCTTGTGGCCAGCGGCATCGGCAAGGTGCTCGTGTTCTACCAGCGGAGCAGCCGCACGGAGCCCAACTTGAAGAAGATCGTGGACCGCTTGATCGGCGAGTGGACGAGGCCCATCTTGAACAAGCTGGACTCGTACAAGGACCGCACCATCCGCTTCAACGACTACAACAAGGCGCGCTTCTCCAACAAGTTGGCGCTGCAGCGGGCCAAGCCGGCCGAGCCCAAGTCGCTCTACGAGCAGCAGGCCGAGCGCCGCAACCGCGCGGCCATTCCGAGCGCGCGGACCACGGCGTACAAGATTGCGCCCAGGGTGGACCCCAGCTTGTTGATGCGCCTGCAGCGCGGCTCGGGCGAGATGTTCACGCGGATCAACCGCAAGATGACCAACTCCAAGAAGAAGGTGGTGAAGAAGTCGGGGCCTTCCATCGAGGGCAAGAACCTTTCCATGTGATTGCTCCGGGCGCGGCGCTGGTGCTTGGAGAGAGTGGTGTGGAGCCAGCGAAGTGGAGCAAAGAGGATGGAGAGGTTGTTTTGCAGCTGGAGAAGTGAAGCAAAGAGGCTGGACAGACTGTTGTGCAGCTGGAGAAGTGAAGCAAAGAGGATGGACAGACTGTTGTGCAGCTGGAGAACCGAAACAAAGAGGATGGACAGACTGTTGTGGAGCCAGAGAACCGAAACAAAAGCTTCGATACAGTGTTCTGGGGCCAGAGAGATCTCAAACAAAGAGGCTGGACAGACATCTACAGCCAACGAGAATCAAAAGAAAGAGGCGGGGCAGACGGTGCTGGGGCCAAGGACCCGTCCCAAGATTTAACGGCTGCGCCCGCGCGAGTGGTGTCACTTGATCTCGCGCCCGTGCGTAAGCCAATGACTCAAATTGTAATGAAATCGTATTCCGTCGGTTTCCACGCCCAATGCTTGGCGGCCCGTAGTTGGCAGTGCTCGGGGGACCCCCGAAAATTGCTGCACACCATACCAGCGTTCCGGGCTGATTCCGCAGTGAACAACCGGCACGATCCACGGCTGGAATGAGGGCACAGTTCCACACAGACATTCGCTCCATCACCGTAGCTTCCACCCAGGTATTTATCTGTTTCCGGTTCGAATTGCCCGAGCGTTCGTTCCAAGCCCATGGTGTATTCGAGACAACATGGGCCAATCACAATTACTGGAGCTATGGATGTTGTAGCGCAACAGTTCGAATCGCCAAAAGCCATGGATTTGGCTTCCGGTGCTCGAACTGTTTGCGGCGGCCTTTTGTTCAATGCCAAGTTTACATTGTCAGCATCCAACAAAAAGAGCGAGCCACAAGTATGCCCTCAATGCCAAAGCCCATCAGCTACTATCACCAGTAGCAGTTGCGTATCAGCAGTCTACGCACCTCATCCAAGGCTGACCACAAAGAACAAAAGCATGGCTCTCGCCCGTTCGGGCCTACACGTCTGCTAATCAATGTATCGTACTATTATATAGGTATGTGAATAACCGGGCGCATATGCAGAGGGAAACAGGGAAAACTTACGATCTTGGCTTCTCCTTCTTCTCCTTCCACAAAGCCAACAAGGAAACACCAGAGACCTTGACAACCTTGAATCTGACACCTGGAATGTCACCCTTGGCCTTACCTCTTCTACCGAAACCGGCCAACAAGACCTCGTCGTTCTCGTCGACAAAGTTCAAACAACCGTCATTTGGCACGAAGGCGGTGACCTTCTTACCGTTCTTGATCAACTGAACACGCACACACTTTCTGATAGCGGAGTTTGGCTGCTTGGACTCAACACCGATTTTCTCCAACACAATACCCTTGGCGTGCGAGGAGCCTCCGAATGGAGAAGACTTGAAAGCCGTTCCCAACAATCTAGCCTTGTAAGCTTGGTCGGCCCATCTGTTGTTACGTCTGTGGACTCTCAATTTTCTGGCGGAGTTAAGACCTCTTGGTTTACCGTTACCCATGGTTGCTGATGAAGATGAGATTAGAGGGTAGATTTCGGGAAGAAGACTTTTTTTTCTGCGTCCGCTCGCTGCCGCGTAGCGGGGTCACGTGCGCGGGCCGCTGCTGGGCACTGCAGGAGGACGCGCCGGCGCGCACGTGCCTAGGGCTCGAGCCCTGCAGACCTGTAGAAAAGTCACGTGACGTCTTGCCGCCGCCTCGCCCTGGCGGGCGCTGGTTGGCTGATGGTGTTGATTTGTGTTTATTGTTTCCCGGTGTCGCGCTTATGGGTTGGTTGTGTTGTGTTGCGTTTATGGGTTGGTTGTGGCGGCTGTTTGGAAGCGTGGGTGGTTGAGTCCGGCGCGTCACGTGACCCACCTCCGCTGGCTGGCTTCGACGCCATAGGCCAATTGACACGATACTTCCAGTCTTGCCAAATTGTGCGGTGCTGTTGCTTATGGATCTTGGTGTTAATTTCCTGGTGCACTTCGTGCCTCTTGGACGGGCTGCTGGGTTCACTGTTATAGTTACTTCAGTGCGGCATAAATATGCTTTCTCTCTCTCTTTACGAGAATAGAGAAATACGAGAGTAGAGAAATTGGGTATGACGAGGATGTATGTGATTTTTCGGCTATCAAAAGACATTTGAAGCTTTTTTATTTTTCTTTTGGCTCTGGCTTTGCATATGTATCTATGATCTAGAGTTAAGAGGTCTCGCTTTCCGCGTGATGGTTCGTTGCCCTAGGTCTGTGTTTCTGGCCGAATCTCTAATTGACACATAATGGTTCACCTCTTCCAGAGACCGCCGGAAAATTGGTACTGGACATATATAGATAATATAAATATGTATAGATGTAGATGTGGATATGGCCAATAGAGAAATGGCTAATGGAGAGATGGCCAATAGGATCAATAGAATGATTTTGATTATGATTAAAATCATGTTTGGCTTTAAGAGTACTTGGTAAATTAAGTCCATGCCCAGTTTCAGGACAGGTTATTTTTTTTCCAAATCTTTTATACATTTTAGGTGAGGATGCTTTATATTTAGAAGCTAAAGTATAAGCACAAGAGCTTTGTAGATATCATATAATTCTTCCTAGTCTGCTAAAATTAGATGCAAATAAATAATAATTTAACAATCCGTTAATCTTTTGAGAATGGTTTAAATGAAGATTCTGAAATACAAGTTACTCCTGATGTTTTAGATAATAAAATGAGAGATGTTAGAGATTCAGATATCGGTTTAATTTTAGCTAAACCTGCAGAATATCATACATGTAGTGAATTACCTGTATTAGTTACTCCTAAAGTATAAATAACCCTTTTTTATCTCCGATTTCAGAGTATATATTCAATTATTTGGCTACTGGAGAGATGGCTACCTGAGAGATGGCTAATAGACAAATATATGATACGTGCTTCCGCCTCTCTTTTCTATTGCAACCACAATAAGTACCTTTGCTAACCTTGCATGTACTGTCCGGAAAAAAATGTTTCGACTTTTCGACCAATTGGTTGTACTTTCAATACCTATGGTATACATAACTTTCGTGGTCTCGAGAAGCGCAAAAAATTTGATCATGAACATATGCACGATAAACTCGATCGACTATCATAAATACACTATAGAATGAATTACCGTCGGAAAGTTGCAAATACAGCCTTTATCTAAGTTTGGCATCGAAGTTTGGCGTCCACACGTTACGCCAGTACCAGATTGGAATTAATTGATAAAGCCTTTACTTTCAAAAAACACAAAGACTATCTCTAAATTAAAGTCATTCAATACGTATAAGCAAATTGATCTCCCCGACACACCGCCCCAAAATCCTTCGATCTTTGGAACATGGACACTAAGTATTTCACACATGACGATGGGTGTAGGCTCATTCCCCGTGGCCGGTCATCTTTTAAGCATCTGAGTTGCAAAGCTCTAAGGGTAGAGAAAAATCCAGCTCAAAAGTCCCCTACCGTTTTGGAATTTCTCTTCACCACCGTGTCTCTTCGCTTCGTCAATGAAATGTGCCCCAAGTTTATCATTCTCCTCACAAATATTTCTTTCAAAACTGCGATACAGCGCATAGTGACACTTCGTGTGGAGGAGCTTCTCCATATATGCTAGGAATTGATTTGGAGTATATAAAATGTAAACATTTATTAATATCAGTAGTACTATTCAATTGTAAATTCAGTATTGTAGAAACAGTATGAGGAGTTGCGAGGTGTTCTGATTTTTAGTAGTAATAAAATGGGTAATTAGAGAATTGTTATTTAACTAGCTGAAAAGGGATTTTGTGAAAGGTTTGATGGAGAAATACCTTCTCAACGTAGTCTCTGTGTTCAAAAGGCATGCCAACCATGTCTGGTATATCTATTGAAGCATACCATATGCATCAGTCTAGGTCAAACACCGAGCGTGTAAAAGCGACGCAGGTGCGTGAATAAAACAATCTACAGTATTACAAACCCTTTGCTTTGAAATCATGTGCTCTTAAACCCCTCATTGGCACATTCACAATGCCTTTCAGGGGACTTTTCGATTACAAATAATAAAAAAGAAGTCCGGGAACCCCAATAAAGTTTCGCTGGTGTGGAGAGTTCTGGTCTATATTACTAGAACATACATTTTGAGAATCTAAATACCCTTCTTTTCAGGCAGTACGTATACACTGTCTCTTTATCTATAAGGGTTAATTTTGTTATCCACAACGTTCATGTCTTCGAGATGCATAATATATGACTTGCCTTTACAGTCTGCAAGCATGAACGTGGGTTCTCAATCTTACTCTTGACCAGTCAATAACCTGAGCGTAGAAGAGCACATGATGCATTATACAATTAAAGATGGAGGTGCAGCATTTAGACGAGTTTGCTCATCTTTGCGGCGTATAGTTTTTCTTATCTATCTCCCTATCCAAGGCTTCCCAAAGACAATGGCTCAGTACAAGCCCCACAGCACTCAGACAATGCGCAATTTCTTTCTTGCCTTGAGCATCCTCAAAAAGGCAAGGAAGAGCAAGTCCAACTGGTCCTTGAACATGAACAACATGCCCTGCACTATGACTCCCTTCAACAACTGCGGCGCCACGCCCTTGTACAACCCCCGGATTTTCTCTGTCTGCCACAAGTGGGCCAAGGCCTCCACAAAACTATTGAAGTGGATGTCGTCATCGTGATCAGGAGTCTCTGTCTCCACACTTCCGCTGTCTTTTGCAGCCGTTTTTTTCGCCACCTTCTTCTGGAGCATTGCCTTGGACACGATCAACGGCTGCGTCGAGAGCGTGGCTAGCGACTTGGCACACATGCCGAGCGAGAAGCTCTCCAAGGGCCCCAAGAACTCCTTGTTCTCAAAGAAAATCTGCTTCAACCGCTCGTACGAACCGTAGGTGATGGACGGATTGATGCACAAGACCAACGACACCTTCAAGCCCTTCCAGAAGCCATGCACGCCGTCGTGCACATAGATCTCCCGGGCCAACTGGTACAACGAGCGGTGCTCCTTGTCGGTCTGCTGCTGCGTGGTGATCACGCCAATCGGCATGGTGAATAGCTGCGAGATGGCCGCGGCCAATGCCCCCAAAAACAACTCGAGCACCGTCAGATGCTTGCGGGTGGCGGCGGTTTTGGTGAGCAGCGCATACGCCTGCCGCACGACCGAGTACCAGTAGAAGTAGGAGAAGTTCTGGGCCGCAGAGCCCAAGATGGACGAAAACAACCCGTGGTACCAGCCCAACACGCCCTTTTTCGCGTGGATCTTCTGTAACACGTCCACGGTGTTTTTGTACTTCAAGGCGTTCTTTTTGCGGCTCACAAGAACGGAGTCGTCTCCCGTGCTGGCACTCATAATGTCGCCCTCCACGCTGCTGCTAGGCAGCATTGAGTCGTGCTTTTTGACCTGGGTCTGGATGATTGTTTTGCTCAAATCCAACGGGTACACCAAGGTGTTGGCAATGGCCGACGCCAAGGCTCCACTGGCGGCTTTTTCTAGGGGTGTAAGGGCCATGGTGTACTGGGAGTATATACGAGTGTATGAGGGGTGGATCCGTAGCTTTTGATGTAGCGTGGGAATGCACCGATGTAGCGTGGGAATGCACCGATGTAGCGTGGGAATGCACCGATGTTTGGCGGCGGTTAGTCTAAACCGTACCTAAAAGTTACCGGATTCCGGGTTCTATGTAATGGCCCGTGATATCAAAGAAACACGAAGCACTAGAACAATGTATGTACCAGGAGGGGAAATACCAGCGAGTCGATCCCGGAAGAACAGACAGAATCACAAGACAATACCAAGCGGCTATGCACCCGAGAAGTGCAGGCGAAAAAGAACTGAATGGATCCCGCTGGTTCCTAGTGTGTTTCGATCTATGGAACCAATCGACAATGGAGAATCCGTCTATTAGCAAGCAATCAGCCAGGCGCGACCAGTCTTATATGGGCAAAAAAGGAATTCTGATCAGCACGTGCAAATCAAGTGCAGAATTAAGTACTTCGGCGATACCTGGGACGGGACCATAACTGAGGCCTGACGTGAAGTGTTTTTATATACGCTTGTCTGGCCCGAGGATGGACCGTGTGCATACGCGTGCGCATTAGCCGAGGAAAGAAGAGGAGAATGTGCCCCACATCGCTGTCTGCAGGGCTATTGTAGTCACGTGACGAGCCTCCACGTGACCGCGCTGCGGCTGCGCCTGTTGAACAGAATGCCCCCGCTCTTCCTGTGGTTTTCCCGGGACGGTTGTTTTTGGATTGGTCAGATGATGGAGGCTCCCGAAATCTGCTTGAAAATCCATTGGGAATGACAAAAAATATATATTAGGGCACTAGGTACCTATTAAAAAGTTAAGCGTTGGTACAAAATCTTTATGATTCTTGCTTTTCTTCTATCAGATGTATCTACTTAAAAGAGCTGGCAGATGTTCTGATAAAAATTGTACATATTTTTGTTTCATCAAATGTTTCAAGCTAGAAAAGAAGGCGAAAAAGCGTAGAATGAGGCTGGTGTTAATCTGTCGAGCCATATTTGGTTGCATAACCAAAGCCATAGACTTGAGATGTCATCCAGCTTACAAAAGACATACCATGCACATTTTGAGACGACTGGTATTATGGCATTTATGACCCTGGTTTACTCTTTTGATTTGGCATTTCTGGTGCATGGGAGCTGGTGCTGACCAGGGCTTGAATAAATTAATTAAGCGAGAAAACGGATCTTGGAATTCCTTGTTTCGAGAGCGATTAGTGGCAGACTTTTGAGTCCCGAAGTGGGGGGAAGTAAAAAGTATTATTTTCTCTGGTATAGTTCCTTGGTCAGCTCTCAGAGGTTCAGACCAGCGACGTGCTGTGGCCCATATAAATAAACCTCCAGAAAGAAGAATTGAAGCTCACTGAATTCAGAACTTCATACTTTCATAAAGAGTTCAATTCATTAGAAACTTTTGACGTTTTTGGGTACGTTTTCCATGCATGATGTGAAGTCTCACTAAGCTTGACAATAACAGTGGGGCTTCCACACAAAAGCTCCATACTCTTAGTAAGTAAAAAAATACTGTTGGACCGTCTTAGCCTGACAAGCTGAGCGCTTCTAATCATGTGTGGAAGATGTATCGCGAAGGCCTTTCAATCGTACTCTATACGAAATGGAGCCGGTGACGGAGTGCGACATTCCAAATGTGTCTGGCCTTTGGAATGTGTTTCTTCCCGCAATATACCCGCGAGGCTCAAAAGAACAAAAGTCATGCGATTGATCCATGTGGCATCAGACAGTGTCAGGTCGTAGGTTCACTTTACATGTGCTAAGTTGCGAAGACCAAACCCTTCCTATTATCTTGTTCGGGCCTCAGAATATCAAACCGTTTATCGTATTCATTATTGAGTGGTGTTCACGGAAGTGAAACGATCGCTTGATGGTGTCGGCTTCTCCCTATACGGGCCTTGTCGGGGCAAAAAGATTGCAGCACCACAATTTCGCATATGGTCTCCCACTACACTACTCAGTGTGGCCCTATGCAGCTTAACTAACGTTGATCGGACGGGAAACAGTGCTTCCTGCATGGTATGGCCGCAACCGACAGACTTCTACAGATGTTACTTTCGGCCAAGAGGGTTGCGAGAATTGTATATGTGAATTAAAAAAGAAAAAAGGTACTAAAGAAGGATTTTCGACACAGGTAAGCTAGCTCCTTCAAATACTTCCTTCCAAAATTCTATCCAAGGAGTCGATGACGTAATATCCAATACGTAAACAGATACGGGCCATGAGGACCGTCCAGGCCGTGACTAACGGAAGGGGACGGGCCGAGCTAAGACACTTAATACGTAGCTGGGAGCTGTTTAAAGGTTTTATATATATATTAGTTATATATTTTTGCCCCTTTAATCAGATGAATCTACCAAAAGAAAAAAAAGAAAAAAAAAACAGAAAATCGGACACCTTGACTGGTTTATTAAAGTCGTTCGCATGGTTTATTTGCTTAGGGACCAGGAGTCAAAGACAGATATACGTCTGCCGCCTTGTCAAATGAACTAAGGTCACGGGCCCTCAGGAAAATATATCCTATGGGCCGATGACATTTAGTTGATTTTATTCAAGTGGTTGACCTTGGTTATGGGCAGAAGTCTTTTTGAGGTCACATCCTCTTTGGGAGGTTTCGTGAATTTGTGCTCGCGCCTTATTATCTGAGCCAATGTTACAATCTAATACGGGTTATTTTCTTTATAGTTTTTCGTTAGTGGTGGGGTTTTACATCGCTCCAGTGACACCCTATAATAAGATGTTTCTTTAAGAAAAATAGTTCCAGAAATAAGCCCTCTACTAAAACAAAGAAAATCAATTATCTGAGTGAAGCGACTTTTCACTTATGCTAGGAATTGATGACTTAGTATCCAATACGTAAACACAGACATGCCAGGTGAACGGCCAGGCTTTAATTAGCAGAAGCGGACGGGCCGCGATTCGACACTAGGTACAAAGCTGGGGTCTGTTTAAAGGTTGTACTTATATTATTATTGTGTAAATTTATTTCTTTTATCAGATGAATCGACAAAGAAAAAGGTTTCAAATCATTCTTTCTATGGTTTTTTATCGGAAGAGTCTCGCAGAAGACGAAGGGACAGTCAAACAAGTTCATATTCTTTATTCTTCCTCTAATTAATTTTCTAACCCCTCCTCGTATCATTCCCTGGTAATTTATTTGATGATTTGATGCTTCCTCTATTCTTCCTCTAATTTATAGTCTAGTTCATCATCGAATTATTCCTCTGTCAATTTATTCGATAATTTCTCTGATCCTTCAACTGAAGCTTTCTCTCATTTTTGCTCTAGGGTTCTTCCTCTAATTCTTCCTCTAATTCTTCCTCTAATTCTTCCTCTAATTCTTCCTCTAATTCTTCCTCTAATTCTTCCTCTCATTCTTCGTCTGATAATTTATTAAAGTATTACTTTTATTATTCCTCTTTTTTTTCCTCTGATATATCGTCTAATTAGTTCTCTAATGCTTCTCTCAGTATTTCTCTAATTCTTCCCCTCATTCTTCAGATGTTGGGATCTGCTCTACAGGAAGCAACCCTCTGTTTCCACGGCCCAGAACACAGTACTACTTCATGTATTTAGAACGCCCATCGTTTATCATGCTTCCCATGGCATGTTTGAAGCAAGACCAAGACTATAAACATCATATCCTTTTCTCTAATTTAGTCCTCATCATTCTCTAATTTCTTCCTACTACTCACGACCATTCGATCACCTTCCTATCGGTACCACAGCTAAGCACTTTATCCCCATAGAACGCCCCACATTTTATTCTTCCATCGTGTCCATGTAGCTTCACGTCGACAGATTTATCAAAAACATCAAGGCCTCGAATCACCCCGTCGTCCCCAATGATCCACACCCCACTTCCGTCGTACCTCCACTGGATTTGTGCATCGCTATATTTGTCCTGGGGTGAATAAGTGTTTAAATTGCAAAGAATCTGATTTCGCAAAATAAACAGGTCATCTTTCTGGCCCACTTCTCGTAACAGGACCACAATCACCCGCATGTGTGGTTCGTGAGATGTGCCCACGGCCACAAGGGGGCAAGCCACCTCGTTCTCTTGAAAGATTTTCACGCACATGGGAGAAAACCCCGAAGCCGAAAACTCAGCGTCGTTTAGCGCTAATCGGCAGTCCAAGTAGAAAGCTTCTTTCTCGTTGAGACAGAGAACGTCCATGAGGGTGATCTCCCGTTTGCAGACTAGAACATAGAGCTTGTTTTCGTATACAACGGCATCCAAACAGCTTCCTTGATTGGCCAATTTGTATGGCGTACCAACAGGCTTCAACTTGAAGCCATCTGACTTGTCCACCACGTGCACCTTTACGTGGAAGTCCCAGCCCATGCTCACCACATATGTCTCTCCATGCCACGTGACCACCTTTATATCCGTCACTAACCGGGGATGTATTTGTGTTTCGGATAGAGCGTCAAAACCACATAGGTTTTCCGAAAGCCTACCACTGGTGACCTTGCCGTTCATGCCACATAATAGAACTAGGTCTCCGGCCACCACTATACGTCTAACAACCACGTTTCCGATTACAGCCTGGATCTTCAGCACCACTTTTTTCGTACGGAGGTCTGCTACTACTAGGCTTTTAGCCGAGGTTGCTAGAAGTGCATACTCCCCTGTTTTCTGTGTTAGAATTGCGCAATCTACTATAAGCTCGCTGACCGGGCCCAATTCCAGCGGCGTTTTCGGGTATGGCGCCAGCCACGGCTTGAGCTGTGTACTTTTCACTGCCTGTAAGTCATCACTTAGAACTTCGTCATAATCAGGGCCATTTTTCTGATCTATGCTGAGATACCTAAGGCGGTCTGCAATGATTGTTTCTAGGGTTTCTTCGTGCGGAAGCTCGGGCAGAATGATGTTTCCGTGCTCTGCCTCAAATGTGCGTAGTGTCTCTTTGTATCCATTTTCCTTCAAGAAATGAGCGATGAAGCTATGTACAGACATCGGGGCTGAAAAGGTGTTTGTATGAAGTGAAATATGAGCAGGCTGAGATCTGGGGAAAAGAACCTTCGTCACGTGATGGTGCTTGTTCCACAGGAGAGATATTATTTGCATGTTCTTTTGACTGTCTCTATTAAATGATTTGCTTGTCGATCTATGAACCAGTATCCAGAGCAATTGTGCTCATACTCGTTTGATATTTATATCTGCCTTACATCCCTCTGTGTTTGTCCATGCCTAGCTAGCCGTTGTAACCTTTCAGAGATCGGATAACAGTCAGACTTAAGCTTGGTAGAAGATAGGTAAAAGCCCCCTTTGTACAGTATTCTTCTTACCTCCAGCTTTCTGCTATATGCCACTATGGGCCTTCTAAGTCGGGCTCAGGCACTCCCCATTTCTCACAGTAATCTTTGGTCTGATTATTGGGCCAATACTGCATCGGCACCACCTGTACCTTCACGTCCGGCGCCACCTTCTTGAAATTCTTGGGAATACAGGAGTTATTGGGGATTTTTGCCGCCTCAAAATCAACCATCTCGTTGAGCTCCGCAAGCAAGTTGTCGAGTTTTTCGGGCTCGAGGAGATCTTGCGCACTGATATCCGCCCAATTGGGTGTTTTCACGAAATTCTCCACCACCTTCTGGATCGCAATGGCCCTGGGGTCATAGTAAAGATTCTTGTTCTTGAAAGACGGGTGCTGGGGGTTGGCCTCAATAGACTTTGCGGCGATAAAAGATCGTCTTGGGAGGCACTTGTCGAGGGCCATGAAGTATGTTTCCGGGCCAGCAGACCGGAATTTGGCGGCCGCTTTTTTCTTGTCTTTCTTGGTGATCTTTGAGGATGGCTCCTCGGCATGACTTCTTGAGTTTTTTGCATCTGTCAGGCCCTCGGCGGATGTGCCTTCTGTGTCTTCTGCGCTTGTGTTACCTGAAGGTGATATGTCTTTGCTTTCCTCCTTCTGTTCCATTTGAAGAGTCTCATCAGGCCCGGAGGTCTCTTCCGAAACATCCATATCATCCATATCCAACGCGATTTCATTGGCGTCCTTCAGTTTCTCGGACTCCACGCTAATCTTCCTTCGCTTATTCTCGCCTGGATCTAAAGCACTCGTTTCTGCGGTTTTTGCAGCCGGGCTTTCGTGCTTGACTGTGGCCTCAAAGAATGTGTGCATATGCAGCGAGAACCAGTTCTTAGGCTTCAAGTGGGTCATGGCTGTGGTGGCCAAAGGAGAACCCAAATGGCCGCGTTCGATGTCTGTCTTCAAAAACGGCTTATTCTTCAAAAGAGTGCCCTTGTTGCCCCATTCCCAGATACCCTTGGGCCAGTCGTGCGACAACATGACATCTGACGAGCCCGAAAGCATCAATTTGAGAAAGTTCTTGGGCTTCACGTGATATATAGATCTTATAGTGGAGTGGTTGTAAGGCAACTTGTACGCCGGCGGATTGTCTGATTTCGCCTTGACAAAGCTGTCATGGCTGTAGATCCCGCTGGCTCCCAGGATCCGTAAGCCTTTGTACCAAATTGTGCCGAATTCGCCTAGATAGTAAATTCCTGGGGCGACCCATCCTCCATACTGGAGCTCCCTCAAATACAGAGACAGCTCGTGATTTCCTCCTATGAAAACCGTGAGTATAGGGGCCTTTTTCTTTCCCAGATAGTAGTTGGGGAAGTCGCCCATCTCGAGGTACTTCTGGGGCACATTCATTGCTTTTAGGTCCCGTTGGTTGCGAATGGCCTGGAAATCGCCACAGATGACGAGAAGCTCGGCGTTTTTCGGCACTTGCAGGTAGATTTTGTTGAGCTTACCGTGGCAGCAGCCCTCTACTGCTATACGTACGGGCTTCATGTCACAAATGGAGTCTGAATCCGGGATATTCGTGGACATTGGGGAGAAAAGAAGCAGTTCAGCTGATGTTCGAGATGGGCCTGCACCCGTACACCTCGTGTCAAGCTTACGTCAAGTAAAGGCCCTTGAAATTGAAATTCAGTGGGACGAGCTGATTTTCTTAGACCCGGCAAGGCTCCTTCTTGTCCGATCATCGTGTGTAAACCATGGGCGTGGGATGGGTGGGGAAACACCATTGTGAGCAAGCGTTTCAAGAAAAACTGGCACTGTATGGGGGCATTGGCCACAAGTGATTGGGTCTACAATACTTTGACATTTTTTGCGTGTCGGTTTAAATGTCTTTTCTTCGAGAGAGTCAGTTGAATCTTGTGAAAAGATAAAGTGTTCTTCGATTGGGTAGAGAAATTGGGGAGTACGACTGATGAATTATCTTCGCACTAAGTTTTATTCGCAGGTGTCTTGAGAGTTTTTGATATGTTGGCTTCGATTTGTAGCTTTGAAAACGAATTGTTATACATTGGCGCCTGGGGCCTGTCCACGCATGGACGAGCTTCTGGCAGTAAAATCTTCGTTCTAGTGGAACCCTCTTGTCATGAAGTCAGATAGGTACAGAAACTGAATCACCATTCATTAATCGAACGGTGGCTCTTGGTAATCAGCTCGGGAACTTCATTATCCTTACGTGATACGGCATGTATGTTCAGGGGGATACCACCAATTTGATTAAGAAACCTGGGACTTTTCTATATCATGGAAAGTGACGACGCAGTAAATCTTTGGTTTCAGCGGTGGCCCGTTCCAAATGAAATGTATCATGGGTTATGCGATACGTGGCATACTCCATGGGCAATCCCACCGGTGTGCCTATCCATCCACTGGCACTATTCTACCAATGCCAGCTGTATTCCCACCAACAATGTCGCAATCTTCCCACCAACAGTATTGTAGTATGCCCACCAATAGTATCTCAGTACGCCCACCAATAGTATCTCAGTATGTCTACCAAGAGTATCTCAGTATGCTTACCAACAGTATACTAATATGACCTCTTGGCACACGTCAGCGTTTGGACTGTTACCCAGGGTAAATGTCCGGTAACAATCCCCATCAATTCCCCACATTACCCTCTCCATCCTGCTGCCTCTCCATCCTGCTGCCTCTCCATCCTACACTACCTCTCCATCCTACACTACCTCTCCATCCTACACTACCTCTCCATCCTACACTGCCTCATGGAAATCGCTTACATTGGTCTATATGCCTCGTACTCACTTGGGCCACCTAGAACTTGAAAACGTGGTCCTTGGTGTAGCCCAACTCGGACAAAATGCCCGTGACCTCGCCCTGGTCGGAAGGCGAAACCTTGTTGCCGGAAATGGCGTTGTACAAAGGAGGCGGTCCGCACACGAAGATCTTGGAGTCCGCGGAGGGGCCCGGGAGGTGCTCCTTCAAAAAGGCCTTGTCGATGTGGCCCGTGTGGCCGGTCCAGCCCTCCTCCGGCTTGTCGATGAAGTAGTGCACGTTGATCTGGTCCTTGTGTTCGGCGGCCACCTTGTCCAACTCCTTCTTCAACAAAATGTCCTTCTCGCTCAAGGAGCCGTAGAACAAGTCCACCTTGGTGTTGTCGCTGGGGTTCTTGCTGATCTCGTGGATCAACTGGTACAAGGGCGTGATGCCCGAGCCGCCGCCAATCAAGGTGATTTTCTTGAACTGGTTGGGCTCCCACTTCCACTTGACGATGGGGCCCTTGAAGCTGACCGTGTCGTTGGGCTTGAGGTCGTGCACGTGCTTGGAGAACTTGCCCTCGGGGTACGTTTTGATGACAAACTCAATGGTGCCCTTCTGGTCGGGGTCCGAAACGGGCGTGTATGGCCGCACCACATTGTTGCCCTTGGACGTCACGTACTTGGCCATCAAGCACGAGGCCGTGACCAACCCAGACACGTCGTCCGGGCTGTTCAACTCGAAAACATAGTGCTTCGTGTTGGACGAGATGTGCCACGAGTCCTTCAACTTCAAGTCGATCCACTCGCTGCCGTCCTTGAACGTTTTGGAGGGCTCGTTCCAGATCTTGGGTCCGGAAAAGTGCCACGCGAGCCCGGCGGCGCCAATGGCGCCCAACGTGGGGTAGAAGAGTCTGCTGGCGGCTCTGGTGACAGACATGGTGGATAGCACAGGCGGTGTTTGGGGTGTGCAAGGCTAACTCCGGGTGGGCAATTGCGTGCTGCGGAGATAACGGCGGCTTAGAAATTCGGCGGCTTCGAAATTCGGCGTGTTCTTGGGCTCGACTGCTTTTGGGGGGCGGTCGTTGACAGGAACTGGAGTTTCTAGGGTGGAGAAGAAGGGCGCCGGGCCCGCGCTCTTGTATCTAGCTTGGCCGTGGAGCAACAGTGGGCGCGCACGCAGGGCCAACGAAAAAAAAAAAAAACGAGCCGGGGCCAGGGCCATAATATTTCCTGGCCGCCCCACGGCAGCAGAAAAAAAAAACCAGACTGGCAGGGCGGTGTTTTTTGTTTGCCTGGTCCGGGGCCCGGCCACGTGCGGGGGCTCTGCCGCACCTCCTGGCGCTGGGGGCATGGTGCCTGTGGGTTTCGTGGGATGGCCCTGGAGGTGCTGGTATGACGTGGGTGCAATTTGCCATTGCGCCTTCGCAGTCGCTCATTGGCGGGGCGGGGGCGAAACAGGAATCGGCGAAAGAGCAAGACTGGACCGCGCGGCCACGGCCCTAATTGAGACGGGCGTTTTTACTTTGATATTTTTTTTTTTCTTCGACTTATGGTTTGTTGGTTTGCTGCTTTTGGTGATGCTTCTGGAGATGATCTTTAGTGCTTCTGGCGTGGCTTCTGGTATGACTATGGTATTGCTTATGGTATGACTATGGTATTGCTTATGGTATGACTAGTAATGCTTCTGGTAATGCTTCTGGTAATGCTTCTGGTATTGCTTCTAGTAATGCTTTTGGTGATATTTTTGATGATGATCTTTAGTGCTTCTGGTATGACTTCTGGTATTACCCCTGGTATTACTTCTGGTAACGCTTCTGGTAATACTTCTGGTATGACTTCTGGTATGACTTCTGGTATGACTTCTGGTATGACTTCTGGTATGACTTCTGGTATGACTTCTGGTATTACATCTGGTTCTACTTCTGGTGATTTTCTGAAAGCTCTTCTGTGATCTGTGATGCTTCTGATCAAACCTCTGGGTATTTCCTCGGCTTGTTACCTCGGCCTATTGCTTCTATTTGTTACATCTCTATTCTCTTGGTTTTCTCTCTAATTCTCCCGCTGCGCCTCTAATTATTACTCTTAAATCTGGCTTCTGATAATTTCCCTGTTTCTTCCCTCTGATACTTCCCTCTGCTTCACTCCTCTTATTCCTCTTTCCCCTGAATACTTTTCTTCTAATTCCCTCTGATCATTCCCTCGAACTAACACCTCTGCCTATTGCACCCGGAAGACCTCTGTTTCCTTCTGAGTATCGCCTCCAATTATCTCCATTGTTGCCTCCCTCGAAGCCTGTCAAAATAAAAACTTCACCCACCTGATTAGCTCAATGCCCAAAACTCACCTCAGACTCAAATAAAAAGGAATATCTCAGAAAACTCCTTCGGCCATTTCATGGTTGGACCGAGATTCGCACCCACATACCTCAATCCAACCATCCAAATCACCTGATTTGTCAACAGCCCAAGATCCAGCACCATGTCATGTCGCTTTCCATAGTTCTTCTTGTAAAGACTCGTAGCGTAGATGGGTCAAGACTCTGGGTGAAACAAGACATGGAATGTGTCACGTGACCGCCCGGAAGAAGTAGAGGCTTCTCTTCAAGCTTTTAGCAGCCGCCATGTGGCTATCATCTTTTGGTGGTCGTGATTGTAGCTGTGTTTATTTGGCAGTGCCGAATGGAAATACCAGCGCTCGCGGTTCATTAGTGGAAATCAGAAAACTCATTAAATAACGTGCGAGTAGTCGAGGCGGCACTCGACTTCTGACAAGTTTCGGCAATTTAGTCTTTGGTAGTCTCGTTCTCCTGTCGTTTAACTGTTGCTTTTGGCACTTTTTCTGGGCATTCTAGCTCAAATAGCAAGACACAAATTCACGTATCAAATACTATGATGTATCGCTAGTGGCTACTGCTAATGAGTTTCATCTGGCGTGCGATGCGCTTGCCGGATACGAGAGCCAAACTGCCTTTATCAATTTCAGGTACTTAAAAAGAGTCGTTGATTAATTATGCTATCTCATGTGTTCCGGTAAAAAAAAGAACGTATTTCTGCGGTTTCGTATTTTAAAATGGGTTTTTACAAAACAAAATTGCGTTGTGAGGAGAATGATTTTTGCAATGTGTAGGAAAAAATCTCAATATTTATAAACAGAGCCAAAATTCACCTCTCAACATGCACTCTATATAGAACCAAACAGGCTTTCATAGCACAGTGAATAAAAGCTATAAAAACATACATGCATTGTTCTCTACATAATATCAGCTTTTTAGACCAGGATCTCTAAAAAAAATGATTACAGACACCCGGAAGCTAGCGGGTTTCTGCTGAGTCTATAATAACAACTCCAAATATATATACTGAGCATAAAATCTAACTGGACTCAAACAAGTGGATGCAAAACCAGCTCAATATTTGTGAAATATAAAAACGTAGATCATCCTGAGGAAAGCTGGAGAGCAAGCCCCGGGGCAGCTCAATTAAACAAAGACTCTAATTATAAATGGAGTGACCCGAAGCTATGTTCTGCACCAGACCTTGCAATAATAAAACAGGTCCGCTGTTCCAATCACTTAGGTTCCAAAGCTACACCAGCAAATTGATTTCTGCACGCACGAGGAAGAAACCACTCTTTCTGAAATATTCAGAAACTCCGGTGCCGCCTCGACTGTTGCAGTCACATTGAACATGCGCAGCTAGTGCCCCTATCGAACGAGCCTACATGAGCATTTCTTCGAACCAGGGCTTAAGACACAGCGAAATTCGGATTTCCGAGGCCCTCAAACACAGCTTGAGGATCTAGGCATATAAATCCAGAATGAAGAAATGCCATGAACACATTATGACTAACGGACCCCTCTAATACACCAATAATTCACGAAGTTATATATCTTTCGGACGCACTTGCGCACCCCGCATCCGGAGCAACTGCCCCAGTTCCTACATATGCATCAGGTGATCCAGCGTCAGATCATATGATCCACCTTGCTACCACCTTTCTTCTTCTCTACATCACACGTTGGATTTCATCCATCAACTGAAATAAACTCGTAAGTCCACAAATACATACTCACGACCCATTGCTATGCTCGCTGGCAAATCACAGAAAGAACTACTCAAGCTAGCCCGGCTGATTGTCCAGCCTTTACAGCTGAACTTCCACAAAGGCCAGGCGGGAAAGGTCGGCATTTTCGGCGGCTGCGAGGACTACACAGGCGCCCCCTTTTTTGCCTCCCATTCAGCAGCATTGGTGGGCGCAGACCTCAGCCACGTGATCTGCGAGAAACTAGCGGCGCCGGTCATCAAGGGATACTCGCCCGACTTGATGGTGCACCCCTATTTGTACGAGCTGCTGAATCCAGAGGTGGCCCGCTTTGCCCCTGCAGAAACGTGGGCCGCCTTGCTGAAAAAAACGCCCACGGAGGCCTTAAAGGACGAGCTGCTCGGGAAGATCGTGGACACGCATATCTTGCCCAAGGTGATGGCACTCGTGGACCGGATCGACGTTTTTGTGGTGGGCCCGGGCTTTGGGCGCGACCCCTTGATGCTCAAGACGCTCCAGCGCATTTTGCAGGAGATCATGGTGGCCAACAAACCGGTGGTTCTCGACGCAGACTCGCTTTTCCTTATTCTGTTGGACCCGCTGCTCATCCGGGGATACAAGAAAGCCGTGATCACGCCCAACGTGGTGGAGTTTGGCCGGATCTGCTCGGCCCTCGGGATCGAAAACACAGACTCCGTAGAAACCGCGCAGAAAGTCTCGGAACTGTTGGGCGGCGTGGTGGTGGTGAAAAAGGGCGCACAGGAGGTCATAGTGAGGGGCCAGAGCTGCCTCTTGAACGATATGGAGGGGTCGGTCAGACGCGTGGGTGGCCAGGGCGATACACTCACAGGAGCCATGGCCACCATGCTTGTGTGGGCGTCCCATTATCAGGAGGGCGCCTGGGAAACGCCGAGATACGAGCACATTGAAAACGACGACCTTGCTTTGGTTGCGTGCTACGCGGCGTGTGCGTTGGTGAGGGCGGCCAGCAACAAAGCATTTGGCCGGTACAAGAGATCGATGCAGACATCGAACATCCACGAATTCTTGGGCGAGGCTTATGGGGAGCTTTTCGAGGCCTCTGGTGAGCAGACTATTGGCAAGAGCCAGTGATTATGGGCCCTGGGACACTTGGGTATTGAGAAAAATACATCCTGGGTTTGCAACTGTATTGTCTTGTGGACTGTGACGATGCGGCCTTGGGTGAAAAGGCCGAGGAAGAGAGCGTGAGTAGTGACTGGCTCGCTACGATTATCAGGAGTGTGATGGACGAGACTTGAGATACATTAGCCTGCGACTGTGACGAAGCCGGGTTGCTGGACAGAGAGTATTATAGCCCGTATTTCGTTCAACCTTTCACTTCGGAGTGCCATTGCTGGAGGCAGCTGAAGTCTGGACTTTTCTACAAAGCTCCTGGTTGCTCCTTACGTAGCTGAAAAAAATCATGGCTGTTTGCCAAATATTTTCAGCTGGCTGAATGTAGTGTATGTCAAGCAAACGCTTGTAAGAATCTTATGTCTAAGTGACGAGGGCTGTGTTTGTATTAGTCAGAAGCCCACAAAGCAAAATATTGGGCGGCATCCAACTTGATTAGGCTGGACGGTAAGACTTTGTATGAAAGCTGTTGCGTTTAAGAGCAGACCAGATAGTCAAACAGTGAAAAGAGTATTTGCCGCTTGAAAACAGGCATATCTTCCATTAGTTCAGAGTAGAAACAGAAACAGATTGGAACAGAAGCAGAGACAGAAGTGAAATTAGGGGCAGAATTAGAACCAAATTAAAAACATAATCAGAAGCAAAATCAGAAGCCAAAACAGAGGCAGAAACAGAAGCAAAATTAGGGGCAGAATTAGAACCAAATTAGAAGCAAAATCAGAAGCAAAATCAGAAGCAAAATTAGGGGCAAAATTAGAAGCAAAATTAGAAGCATTACAGAGGCAAAACCAGAGGCAAAATTAGAAGCAAAATTAGAAGCAAAATTAGAAGCAAAATTAGAAGCCAAATAAAAAGCCAAATCAGAAGCCAAATCAGAAGCCAAATCGCCCCCCAAAACCCGCCACTCTTGATTGATTCAAAGGGCCTCTTTTTTCGACTCGGCCTGATCCACCGCTTTAAAAAGTCTCCCAATCGGGAACATTTTTCCGCACCACCTGCTGACCATTTGGCGAAACCGGCACTCGGCTCTGGATCCGCGGTCCATCGGCATCTTCACAAGACGCAAGCTATATAGTAACCGAGATCTCCCAGTCACGTTTTCCCCACCCATCTGCTACGTTTTTTTTTTGCAAAGCCAAGCGACCAAAACTAAGGTCTGCACTGATATTTTACACATAGTCAGAGCCACCAGCGCCTTCTTGGAAAATAGGTGCTGCTTGGCTGAATTCTGATACCCAACCTTTCTCAAGGCACGTCCCCGACTTCTACAGGCTGACAGTTTAGAAGCGCCACACAGACCAGGGATCCGACGCAAAACCCCGGCTTTATAATTCCGAAGCACTATATTTCCCCAAGCGTATTGCGCCAAAATCCGCAGAAATGGACGCCAGCTGTGGGCCCGCAAACGCGCTATCACAACTCTCCAAGCATACGCAAAGAGACAATTCCTTACAGCATGAACGGCAGCATTTGCCCGGAAACTTGGCGCCTAGTGCGTTCCGCAATGGCCCGGGCATAGACGCCAGGCTTAGCCAGGATTTCCACCGGTTCAACCAGGGAACTTCTTCCGACTTCCAGGCGCACAGTCTACAGAATCAAAACACATATGCCCCGGCCGCCCTGGCCCCAATGGGCCCCCGTGCTCATGGGGGCAGGAACCAAGAATGGGTGCAGGATTTCCGGGGGCTTTCTCTTGAAGAACAGAGCAGGGCCCATCCGCAAAGCACGGGCCAGAAGGAGGGCTGGCATCTCCAGTTCATGCAAAACATGCAAAACATGCAAAACATGCAAAACATGCAAAACATGCCGAAAACACAAAACATGCAAACCATGCAAAGCGTGTCTCAGAACGGCTGGCAAAACATGCAAGCCCACCAGCCAATGATGGGCCTGCTAGGCCACCAGCTACACGAAACGCAGCTCGGCCTGCAGACCCACCAGCACAGCGACTTGCATATGTCCCAGATCGACGACCAGGCGCTCTCACGACATTTCGACGTGATCGAGCAGGAGTTGGAGCAAGGCGAAAACCAGGCCCCACAGACACACCGGGCCGAACAGCCAGGCCAGGCCAAACAGGAACACGACAATGTGCAGCCGGTGGACGACACCGAAAAACAGCACTTTGCCGACGCGGCACGCCAGGTGCACGAGCTGATGGTCACGGGCCACGCACAGCAATCACAAGAAACGGCGCACAAATTCCAGCAGTCGGATTTCTTGAAGTTGATGTCGCAAATCCTGGACCGGCTGGTCGAGCTCTCGAAAGAGGGCGACAAGCTTGTGCAAAAGAGCACGGGCGAAGATATCCGCCAGCATCTCAGTGATCCGTTGCGCCACGAGCGAAGTCACGAACCCGACTACCACGTGCCTCCACACGGAAGCGTGCCTGCGGACCTGGCCAATTTTCCCCAAACCACGAATGAGTCACAGAACATCCGCAGCCATCTCCCAGACCCGTTAGCGCATATCCGAGACGGAGCTCTTGACGGAGATTTGACTTCATTCCAGGCTGCCCAGGTGGTTAGCGGGGGCCAGGTGCAGGGCGGTGGCTGGATGGAAGATGACATGTGGGAATCCGAGGGCCGGCCGGCCGGCCGCGGGCGGCCTTCATTGATGTCGCAAGAGGATCAGGAAGTCTACGACGATTACCGCAACGATGATTACTAGGAGTTTTCTATGTGTAGATCAAGAGATTATGGTCAGTTGAGAGACGCAAGATATGGTAGATGGTGATCGGTGACAGCGGACGGTGGCGGCGACTATAGACAATGACAGGTCAAGACGATTGGCCTTGATGCAAAGATAGCCGTGGCGAACGATCAGTGTTTAAAAAGAAAAAAAAAACAAACCCGCCAGAAATGATCGAGGGACGAATCTTGGCTCAGGATTGGAAGAGAGGGTCTTTCTGAGTTCTAGAATCTGCCAATAGAATCCTGATATATGCTAAGGGTGTGTCGTGAGCTTTCGTTAGATTTCCTTTTTGATAGTACCATGTGAAGAGTGTTTGTTTTCATTGATGTGTACTGTCATGGGACACACAACCGATGAATGTGCCACTTGTTCTTCTCGGAAGTATTTGAGAGATCGATGCCCTTGATTGAATGTTCTGCATCAATATGAATACAGGGTATGTTGATATGTGGAGATGATAATATGATAATTCTAGTTCCTGGAGTTGCCGTTCAAAATGGTGTCATCAGAACCATTTATTTGTTACTTGATCAGACTACGTTAAGATAGGATAAGTGTCCCTACTTATCGAATCGTGTATCCCAAGCCCTTGCAGATTCTAAAGATAGGAATAGTCAAAATAGCTCTTTCAGATGAAAAAAAAAAATCAATTGACATTAAGAAAGCCACTAGCTTCTTCAAGTCACAAAACAAAATTGATAAGCAAGTACTCAAGCAGCTACTCATATTCGTAAGTTGTGAGATGCTTCATAGACTGTGCTTCAAACTAAATGAGTTTCGCCTGAAGAAATCTGAGGCTGTGTCTTCAAAATACTTTATTGCCCTGCTCGTATAGCCGGAATGTCTTGAATACCCGGTGTGTTTCGAAATAGAGCACCTCAACCCCTGTTGAAAATAAAGGCATGTTTGTACTTTGGTCCATAATTTCGTTACGAAATAATCTTTTTGACGAGACAATAATGTTTTGACTTCTCAGAAGGGAAGCATCACGCGTCAATACATGAAAAAGAGTGGTCCTAAGTTTTGACCATAGAATGAAGGTGGAACAATCAATTGAATGCAGAGCTAATAATTTATGCCTCTAGTTCAATCATCTTTCAACTAGTATATGGTCTTCATTTGCTCGAAAAGTGAGCATGTATTTATAGAAAGTGGTTTTTTTCTATTTAATCTTCCTAAGACACATATCTAATATCAGGGTACTCGAAATTTACATCGAGTTGATGATCCCGAGCATCACTTAAAATCGTGGTATTCTAATTTTTTTTGGTAGATTCATTTGATTAAAGGGGCAAAACTAAATAACTAATATATATCAAAAACTTTTAAACAGCTCTCAGCTACGTACCAAGTGTCTTAGCTCGGCCCGTCCCCTTCCGGTAGTCACGGCCTGGAAGGTACTCATGGCACGTATCTGTTTACGTATTGGATATTACGTCATCCTCTAGGATAGGTCTCCTAGAGTGCGGAGTATAATCAGAGTTTCCAAGATATATTATCTGTATCATTGTAATATGAATTGGTAATTGTAAAAGCCCGGAAAAAAAGCTCTACGTCTTTATTTTTACAGAATTTATTAAACTAACAGAAACAAAATACACGAAGCGGGTTTCGTGGTCTAGTTGGTTATGGCATCTGCTTAACACGCAGAACGTCCCCAGTTCGATCCTGGGCGAAATCACTTCTTTTTGCCTTGCGATGTTTATTTATTGTCTCTAAATTGAAGGGGGAATACTATTTTTTTGCAGCCGATATGTCTTCACTATTCAACAAGAGCTGGAATATTTCTCACAGTTTTGCTCATTTAATCAGGTGAATCCAAAAAAAGCAAGACCCCATGTTTTTGTTAGAACTTGAGACAAGACTGGGAATACAGAACGGTGATTGCGGGGATACCCTTGAACAATATTTTGTATCCATTTGTTCCGTTTCCAAGTGTGTTTCAACAATGAACGAGTTTTGTTGGCTCTACTCGAAACAAACGTTCCTTGTTGGGGCCTTGGAGGGCACTGGACCCTTTGGAGGGCACTGGACCCTTTGGAGTCCATTACAATGCTTCGAAGAATCTTCTGACGCTATTAACAATATTTTCTCTGGCATCAAGTTTCAATTTGTACTAGTCTAAAAAATGGAATAAATTTGAACAAACTAATGGGTTAAGTACCCTCAACGTTGTTGAGAATTCATCTGGGGTCTTTTGAGATACTTGAAGTCCTAGACATCCAAAAGTAGTATAAGCCATGAGTCTGTACCGGAAAATGTAACGACCTTTGCGACAAGAAATCTCACATGCTCAGGGTTCTGGTTCTAAATTTTTTTTGTCGACGGCCAACAGATGCAGTGTATTTGGTCGTTAAGATTCATAACTCATTGTTTGATGAAAGGCATCAATGGCATGGTGAATACTCATTGTTCTTGCTTAGGATGGTTTTCTTGGCTCTTTTCATATAGGTAATGTAAGGATGCAGCAATGGTCCTGACGGTGAATTGAGATGTTTAAACTGCTTTCTTGCTATTTGCACGCAGCCAATGTTGTAGCTTAGTGGCCTCTAGAATGATCAAGCCGATTAGGTGTGCGTGAAAAGACATTTACCGAAAAATAATTGACGGCAATTCTTGAAAGTGCCTGGGCTGCCTATGAATACAACTTATGAATTCAACTTTCTGGCTAATGAGGGGTTTTCCTCTTTCTTGCTTGAACTAAGTGGCGAAGAATATATTTCATTTGTTTTTGTGAGCTCCTTTTGTCTAAGAGGCTATTCACCCTACAGTCCAAGAAACAGACAGACTTTTTCAAGTGAGCCACAATTGATCACCGCGAAATATGCTTGTTTGTCACTCGTGATATTTCAAGGTGGCCTTGACCGGAAAAGTGCACGAGTCTACCTACTCAGAAATTATGAATTAGAGAACTTGACAGGTCTATCAATTTATATCAGGATCTAAAAACACATCAAAAAGAAGCTGAAAATGGAGGTATCTTTGATACGAAACAGGCAATAAAAGAGACAAAGACGATACGAATCAGCACACGCTAGATACTGCAAATAGATTAGCCACTATCTTGCAAGAAATTCCGGGTCTAAACCTGGCTTCTTTGCGTCTTTGGTCATTTACGAAGTGGCCCCCAAGAGGACCTGGGTCAACACACCCGTGCACCAGACTTTTGTAGGTGATCGGGACTGTAGAAGTTGCAGCATTTTTGCAGACGTTCGTGATAGATCATGTTCGTAAACGGCAGTTCAATTGCAAAACAACGTCTCCTATCGACCCGTGTTTTGCCGAAGGCCCAAACGAGTTTCCGGTGGTCCAGACGTATGGCTACGTCATGATGCAGTGTGCAGTCCGCGATGACGAAATGCTTTGGATTTTTTTTCCTCAGCCTAAATCCGGAAATTTCGGGTCAAACGAGCGGCGATAGCGCTGGGCAGAAAGCAGGAGGCAGGGACGGTCTTATCGTGGCTTGCACGTCGGGAATGCCAGCCCTGGATTACAGACTTTGCAGGGTGTGGGGACGGCCCCGTGTAAAGTGCAGCATAGACAGTGTAAATTCCAGCACGGGCCCATGGGGCTGAGGCGCCTACAAGGAAATGCGCACCAGGCAGTCCGGCAAGCCGGCGTGTGATTTCAGTTTGGACAGGTGTCTAGCCGTGTTCACCGAGATGAAATGGTACGAGCGTTCGCAGAGCAGGCCTGCACACAGGCGCGCGTATCTAAAGACCACGAGACAACGGCCGCAAAAAAAAAGAAACAGGGCACAGTGGCGTCCTGCGAATAAGCATTGTGGGCGAAAAAAAGCAATGGCCGGCTGGGAAACAGCAACGCTCCGTCGTTCGAGGGGCACGTCAGAAAAATGGATGACGCGGCGGGCCTAACTCCGGCCAGCGGAGCCGGACACAGAACCCTTGAGGGTCTTTTCCCCTCACGTGCTGCGTCATGTTAAAGTGCGGTATCCCCTAATTGCTTTCTTGTTTTTTTTTTTTTACGCAGTCTTTGCGATTTGTTTCACGGGTGTTTGGCCTGGTCGGGGCCTTCCCTTCCGATAGTGGCCGGCTGGTCGCAGGCCATGATGTAATGGCGCCGCGAGCTGCACAGGTGCAGCGGGCCCGACACCGAAGAGCGCAAACGGGCGAGGCCGTCCTGCAGGCGGCGCCGGGCCTGTCTGCAGGTGGCTGCGGTGGCAGGTTTCTGGACTGGGCGCAAAAATTATAAAAGCTCTGCAGTCCCCAGGCCCTGCCCTGCTTTTGTTTCCATCCACTACACTAGCTACTACACAATGACTACCACTGCCCCTTTCAAAATCGAGTCTCAGTTCAGAATCGCCATTATCGGCTCTGGAAACTGGGGTACCGCCGTGGCCAAGCTTTTGGCCGAGAATGCCGCTGAGAAGCCCGAGCTTTTCCACAAGCAGGTCAACATGTGGGTTTTCGAGGAGGACATCAACGGCAAGAAATTGACCGAAATCATCAACACCGAGCACGAGAACGTCAAGTACTTGCCCGAGGTCAAGTTGCCCGAAAACTTGGTTGCCAACCCCGACATCGAGGCCACCGTCAAGGACGCCGATCTTTTGATCTTCAACATCCCTCACCAGTTCCTTCCTAGAGTGTGCAAGCAATTGGCGGGCAAGGTGTCGCCAAACGCCAGGGCCATTTCGTGCCTCAAGGGCTTGGAGGTGGACGCCGAGGGCTGCAAGTTGTTGTCCCAGTCCATCACCGACACCTTGGGCATCTACTGCGGAGTCTTGTCCGGTGCCAACATTGCCAACGAGGTGGCCAGAGGCAGATGGTCCGAGACCTCCATTGCCTACAACAGACCCGCTGACTTCCGCGGCGAGGGCAAGGACATCTGCGAGTACATCTTGAAGGAGGCGTTCCACAGACCATACTTCCACGTCAACGTGATCAAGGACGTCATTGGTGCGTCCATTGCCGGAGCCTTGAAGAACGTGGTGGCCATTGCCGCCGGGTTCGTCGAGGGTGCCGGCTGGGGCGACAACGCCAAGGCCGCCATCATGAGAATCGGCATCAAGGAGACCATCCACTTTGCTTCCTACTGGCAGAAGTTCGGCATTGCGGGCCTGTCTGCGCCTGAGTCCACGACCTTCACCGAGGAGTCTGCCGGTGTGGCCGACTTGATCACCACCTGTTCCGGAGGCAGAAACGTCAAGGTTGCCCGCTACATGGTGGAGAACAAGGTGGACGCCTGGGAGGCCGAGAAGGTCTTGTTGAACGGCCAGTCCTCGCAGGGTATCATCACCGCCAAGGAGGTGCACGAGTTGTTGGTGAACTACAAGTTGCAGGACGAGTTTAAGTTGTTCGAGGCCACCTACGCCGTGATCTACGAGAACGCCGACGTCAACACGTGGCCTGACCTTTTGGCCGAGTAAGCCGGCACGGGTGCCGCGATGGAACCATCGGATGTATAATAGACTTATAGAAATATTCAAGACAGCGAAACGACAAGCACGTGAGATGTAGGATGACGGAAGAAGCGCACGGTGGGGGCCGAGACACGGGACTCCTGAATGGGGTTGTCCTGGCTTTCGGTCCCCAAATTGGAAAATATCCGATATCGAAACATTGACCTGAAACTCTTGTCTGGTGTAAGACAAAGCTTCATGGGTTGCTGGGCGTAGCTAGAATATGCGACTTGTCTTATCATTCTTATCATCATGGATAAGATGGATCTCGTCTTATCTTTTATCTTATCTTACCGCCAAGCATGATTCATGCTAAATCGCTTCCAAGCAATTGTGATTTATGTAGAACCCACAACGAGAACAGCCCAGTTATACTGTGCAGTTTGTAGAACAAATAGAAAAAAGCTGTTTGATTTGTCTCAGAATAGTGGCGAAGGACGGTGGGATCATTCTGCATTTGATCTTCAGCTTCTGACTCAATGAAACTACTCACACTGACTTGTAGGCTTGGAACTGGAAATGCCATGTCCGAAAGTGAAAAACGATATCACCGAGTTATTTAGCTAGTCAAGCGTTCAGGGTTTTCTTGGAATATCGATATTTACATATACTCACTTGGTGCCGTGTCTTCAACAGGCCGTTAAATGGGGGATGAAGTCAACAAACATTAGATCTGCCTTTCGGTAGCAAATGCAAACTTTTGGACCGACCTAGCCATTGACCACTTCGATTGAAGACGACTCGCAAACAGCTTTTCAAAGCTAGCGTTGCATTCAAAAGGGATGGATCTCGGTGAATTTTTTAGGTATTAATCAACCAAGAAGCAGGGAAGAAATGTTATTTGTAGCATGTCGGATCAAGTGGATAGCCAAGGGCCGTCCTCTCTTTTTATTGATGATTCGCTTTGGCAATCGGCTGCAAAACTCCGAATAATACAAAGACTGTCATGCACAGCCGATAAATTTCATGAAAGCTTATTTGGAGTATTATATGAGTTCAAAAAAGGTCTCGTGAACCTGGATGAATGTGTTTAATACTTAGAATAGTGGATATGCACGCAACCAACACTATGGCATCAAGTCTGGAACCACTTGTTTTCGGACTGTTTGCATGATTCATGATTATTGTGTGACACAAAAGACACGAGAGTATAGAGCCACAATATTCAGTGCCATGTACTTACCTGGGTTTCATCAGGCCATAAAGTGAAGCGCCATGAATTGCGACTTTCTTAGCTGGAATTGTCCAAAGTGTCGAAGTATAGTCTGAAACATGTATCTAATCGAGATACACCACCATCAGCCCGAGGAAATTATGGTATTCCAATGTACTTTTAGTTATCAATCTAGGGCCGACCAAGCCACCAAACCGTAAAATAATTCATTCGCCACACTCTCCCGCAGAATTCAGGACTGCTCAATGCAAAAGTTATCGGAATTATCCGATTTGCATCATTAATCAAATAGGCATAAGTGAGATGATCGTCCTTGTTTATGAAGAGTTCCACGTGGCAAACAAACACAATAGCCACACCAAAACCAGAAGCCCGCTACAATAATTTCGAGGAGCCGGCTACTAGAATGAAAATGTAAGGAAGGAGTTCAAAAATTCGTAAGATTTCAATGTACTACAATCGACCATACTCAATCGATCGCACTATCATCGAGCATACTCGGAAAGCAGAAAGTGACGATCCAAACGGTCAGGTACACTCCCAAAAATATTCTTACGAAAGTCACATCAAAACAAATTGCATCATAACAAGAAATCACACGTCGATGTGTGACAAACTTCCAGATTATTGGCCACAAGAGTTGGCCTATCTATGTCTTTGTATAATCATACAAGTGAGCTGAGCTACACATATGATTCAGCTTACTAGTCCTGATATTGAAACTGACACGCAACTTCCAGTGAGCTCACGAGCAGCCCTAATTGGTACCCCAAATGAGATGGACTGAACGACACATCATAAGCCCTTCCAAGAAAACTTTAAACATTGGGCAATAAACTACAGGCGGTGACGTGTGTCACGTGACCCGTGCTACCCCAGAGTGGGCTCGATCTCCGCATTTTAAATGTTGGGGCGGGCGAAAAAAGAAAGGCGCCAGATCACGGACCCGCAAGGCGGTTACTGTTCCCGCCCAATTTTTACATTTTTTGTCTCCGCCTGCAACTCCCACTTTCTTCTTCATTAAAAGACAGTTGGGCCCATTAACTAAAACTTATTGCGGCGTAAGATTCTGGAGCTGTCAGATCTCCAAGCCCTGAGATCGGATCTTCCAATTGCCAACTTTCCGGTTGTTGATATTTTTTTGGGGTTGGTGTTTTCCCCATTCCAATCCAACTTTTTGGGCCCATTTCCCCTCGGTTGTTTTTTGCGTGTTTCTGCAGCCTTTCACGCCCATTTGTTTTTGTGCGGATTCTGGTGATCTTTCGCAAACCTCCTTTGCGGCGCGTCCAAACACACCCCCACACTACTTCGCGCTTAGTCATGGACGCGCTTCACCACGCGCACCACTACAGCGCGCAGCACTACCAGGGCGAGGCCCTCTCAGTGTGGCACCGCATGCCTGTTGCGCGTCGCGCGCTGGTTTTCATTCTCTTGTTTATAGGCAGCGTGGGCGAAATCCGCGTGGTGCTCACCAAGCGGCTGTCGCAGCTCCGCAATTTCCCGGGCCATATTTCGCTTCCCGGTGGCAAGGCCGACCACGGGCTCGAGCTGCCGTGGATGGTGGCGCGGCGCGAGATGAGCGAAGAAATCGGGTTGAGTGAGAACGATGCAGAATTGCACCGCGAGTACGGCGTGGTGATTGACCAGGTCACGGAGCTCCCGTGCTACTTGTCGCGGACCTTTTCGGCGGTGAAGCCTGTGGTGGGATTTTTGAACACCGGCCGCGGTGTGGGCTGCCATAAAGAGAATGCTGACATTTGGTCCGAATCGGGTGCTAAGGAGGGCGTCGGTGCCAACACCAGCGTTGGCTCGGAGGAAATCACTCCCAAAACCTTTAGCCCAGACACTGAAAGATGTACCAATGTGGGTGCCAACGCAGAGACCAATACCGGAGGGACCAACACCGGAGGGACCAACACCGGAGGGACCAACACCGGAGGGACCAACACCGGCGGATCTGGCACAGACCCCAAGAGCGATACAAACCCTACCAGCGGCACAGACCCAAACAGTGGCACAGACTCAAACACCCCGGCTCCCTCCAACACCACGGCCAACACTGAGGTAGATGCGGCCTTGCTGCGCATGAGGCTCCGGGTAAATCCCGGCGAGTGTTCCAGTATCTTCCTGTGCCCGCTCCACGATTTCCTCTACCCGGTATCAGACGCCCCAGCCAAAGAGGCGCTTGCCCGCACCCACCACCCTGTGAAATGGGGAGGTCTCCCATGGAACTTGCGCTCGTACACATTTCCACAGGCAAACCCTGGCGAGGTCCACTGGCTTCGGGGCTACGACGATCTAAGCGCCACAGAAGATGAGGATTCCGCAGCAGAGTTAGAGGCTTCTCTGGCGGGACCAGATCCGGAGAGCTGCCCGACACAGGATTCCCAAAGACCCCCAAAGAAGCCCAAGAAAGACTTGTCCGGCTGGGGTAATCTAGGCTCGCGGCGCGATTCCGTGTCCAACGAGAAGATCTACGACGTTTGGGGGCTTACCGCCAATATATTGCACGACTTGGCCGAGGTGGTATACTTGCCCCCTCACCGTCGGTCCCCAGGAAAGCAGCATGGCGAGGAGGAGTTGATCTGGAGTGTCTGGCACCACGGGCAACAGATGCATCTGAAGGAGCGCACGCCGGCCGAGGCTGCGTTGATCCGTGCTGGGCCAGCTGACCCGGCCTCCTTCGGCGATGTGCTTCCGCGGACCGAGTTCAACCGCTTGAAGCGCATATACAGCAGCTAGGTCTCGGTCTGCGAGTTGTGGGTCCGTGGCGCTCACTGGAGCTGAGACGAGACATTACTACTAAAAAACGTATCCAAGAAATCACTTCTTCCAGCAGAAATGTGTATTGAGACAAGTTCTCTTCTTTGAATTACTTAGCTGGTATTAGGGGACATGAACATGCGCTCTGTCCCGGTGAATTTTCATCTGATGTATAAGCGCACGTCTGTATTAGATCGCGCGCGATCTAAACTTACTGATCTGTCCAGAACACACCAGCCAGCTAATCATGACTGATAAGCCAACGGAGACAGAGACTGCAGAAGCGATTGCAAGCAAATTGCTGCGTCTTGATCTAGAAGTTGAGAACGCCAACGTACCTTCCAGCATATCTCTGAGCGTCAGTCAATGTAAAGCCGTCAACGCGTGCAACGAAAAATCTGAGGAAGTCAATGCGTCGAAAGCACAAGATTCTAGCTACCGAGAACAAGCGGCCGCTTTAAAGACCGTTGCTTGTGAAGATGGCGCTCTATCTGAGAATTTATCCGCAGGCGGCGACCCAAATGAATACGAGATCGAAACTCAAGACGCTAAAACCTTTCGGCTACTCGATCTCTTGAACGAATATGAATCGTTGGCAAACGATGTGTTTCGTGTCAGCTTCATAAATGGGTTTCTCGAGCTAAGTAGGGCAAACTACTACGGCTCGCAACGATTTGACATGGATTCCATTGATCGGAGGCCACGTGGTGCATCTGCAGTCGTCGACACGACCCAGAATTCGTTCAGAGTCAGGGATCTCTGGAAGATCTATAAGGAACGGGAAAGGAAAAACAAAAGAAACGAAAAAAAGTCAAAATCTACTGAGCAAGACGAGGAAGGAACCAAGGATATTATTGCCGGAGAAAATGGCGCCCAAAACACAGACAAGCATAAAAGAGGGGAGATTGAATCTGATAGGAAGACGCAGAGTATTGAAACGGAAGCGGTCTCTTCAGCGAGAAAACCACTTCCAGATATACGGAATCGGAAACAGAAACATACAAGTCCAGAAAAAAGAGATTTATCTGATAATACAAGCCAAAGTCTTTCATCTTCTGATTCCGAAGAAGCAGTGTTGCCGCCACAAGATCCCGTTTATCAGTTTGGTCGCATGGTCCCCTATCAGTTGCGCAATGCTCAAACACATTTCCAGAATGCGCTAGTGGATTCGCTCAGGCTACTAAATCTCCAGCGGGAAATCACGCTGTTGGTGCTGGACTTAGAAGCAGCAAAAATTGTATCAGACAAGCCAGAACAACCCAAGAAGGACCGCGAATGTTTGTTCCAAGGCCAAGTGTCATTTCATGAGTCGAACGAGTACAAGAAAATGCGTGCTTTGGAAAATCTTGAGGATCACCCATCAATCTACAGTCAAAAATAATACGCGAAAGCACAAATCTTTGTTCTTGTACATACGAACGCATATCTATCTTACTCCACGTCACTGAACAAATCACTGTCGTTGTCGTAGTCGCTTGGGTTGATTTGCGGCTCATTGTCACTGTCACCAGAATTGTCCTCGTCGCCCGAATCCTGTGTCGCAGACTCACCATTCTTCCGGGCCAATTTGCGAGCTTTCTTCGCGTCCTTTTTGGCTTGTTTGGCGTCGACATTAGCTTTCTGCACCGCACGTCTCTCGGCCTTCTCCTTGAACTTGATTTGATGTTTCTTTTCAAGCGCCTTTTCCTCTTCCTTCAGCTTATGGATGTTTGCGTGGTAGATGGTTTTCGATGAGCCCAAAATGGCTTCCTCGATCTTCACCAAGCTCATGTTGATCCGCGGACCCAATTCTTGCAACTTGATGGCTCTTTTTCTTGTGGCCGATGCTGGCGGCTCTTCCACCGCTTTTTTCTTTAAACTGTGTTCCTGCGTGTTTTGGATCTCGACCACAGCATCGTCCTCGACCTCGGAATCCGACGTTAGGCCACCCACGGCATACGGGTCTAGTACCAAGTCGGAAATGTCAGTATGTTTGGTCAAGTTAGGGAGACTCTTTGTTTTGTTGTGATGAGAGTTGATCAACTTTTTGATGTTACGGGACTCCTCGACCAACTTGGTGCTGATGGCATAGTGCCTCATTTCGATCTCGCCATTTTCCATCTTGTTGATCAATAATACACGCTGGATACTGCCGACCCTGGTCTTCTGCGGCTGGATTGGCGGGAAGAGGTTCTGGAAAATCGTGATCATCAATTTCTCGTGGTTCTCCATCTCGCGCACTTTACGCGAGAACCCGTTCATCACGAGCAAAGGTGGCTGCTTGAACGCCGCAGACGCCCTGCCGGCGGATTTGGGATGCTTTAAAATGCGGCGCACGTCTTTCATTAAAGAGTAAGAGTTCACTTTGAACTGCAAGCTGGGGCCCTTGGGCATCTTGGCGACTCTAAGCGAGACGTTTCCGGACGTCTGCGACTGCTTGAACACAAAGAGGTCTGACACCGATAATGGGCCGGACATGACCACGAAATCCTTCAACTTGTTTGCCTTTCTCTCGCGCAACTTGATGGCTGTGTGGGGCTCCATGACGAGCCTGAAATCCTTCACTAGCTGAGCCAATGAGCGGTTCTTGAGCGACGCCCCAAGGGCGAGCACCATCGACTTTGGGATTTTGGCCACCTCCTCTGGGTTGGGCCCCTGGTGCGTTCTTTTCTTGACTCTTCTCTTGGCCATTTTCTGTGGGTTTGTTAGTTCTGGGGCGCTTGAATATGGTGCGTTCCAAAGATCTTTTCATGGAGCCATGCGCATCGCGATGCGGCAGGTACACCCGTGCACCAGCCAACGTCATTGGTTTGGACCCCGGCGGAAATCCCCCGAAGTGGTCGGTTTTGGGGAGATTTTATGACGCCGGAATCTGTGGACTGACACACGGACTGGGGCCGGACTTGGACGAGCAGACACGGACTTTTGAGCGTGCCAGGCCGAGGCCGAAACATACCGGCCTGCATACAGTCGGCCTCTCGCAAGAGAAAACGGGAGATGATCATCGCCAGCCCAGTATATTTCTACCAGCACCCAACACCGCAAAATGGCCAAAAATCAACCGGGCAAGAAATCCAAGCTCTACTCGAAGTCCGAGGAGACGCTCGCGCTCGCCGAGAAAATCAAGCAGAACGCGCTCCGCGCCAAGCTCGCGCAAAACAAGCCCGCAACGGACGGGCCCTCCATTGCCCCAGAGGCATCTGAAATCACGGTCTCCGACAACGGCAGCAAGCGATTCGAGCACTTCTCGCAGCTCAAGTTGATTCCCGAATTGCTCGAGGCCATCCAGGGCATGAAGTTCACAAAGCCAACGCCCATCCAGGCGGAGGCCATCCCGCATGCCTTGGAAGGGAAAGACGTGATCGGGCTTGCCGTGACCGGATCGGGAAAAACGGCGGCGTTTGCCATTCCGATCCTCCAGGCGCTCTGGCACGCGCAGCTTCCATACTACGGGCTTGTGTTGGCGCCCACGCGTGAGTTGGCGTACCAGATCAAGGAGACGTTTGACGCATTGGGGTCTGGAATGGGCCTCCGCACATGCTGCATTGTGGGCGGCATGGACATGATGGACCAGGCCCGAGACTTGATGCGCAAGCCACACGTGATTGTGGCCACCCCTGGGCGCATTGTCGACCACTTGGAGAACACCAAGGGCTTCAGTTTGCGCAACCTCAAGTACTTGGTGATGGACGAGGCGGACCGGCTCTTGGACCTCGACTTCGGGCCCGAGCTCGACAAGATCTTGCGCGTGATTCCGCGCGAGCGGAACACGTATCTCTTCTCGGCCACCATGACCAACAAGATCGAGAAGTTGCAGCGGGCATCGTTGCAGAACCCGGTGCGCATTGCCGTGTCGTCCAAGTACGCCACTGCCGAGAACCTCGTGCAGCTGATGATGTTGGTGTCGGACGGGTACAAGAACACGTATCTCATCCACCTTCTCAACGAGTTCATGGGCAAGTCCATCATCATCTTCACGCGCACGTGTGCCCACTCGCAGCGCACGGCGTTGCTCGCCCGGATCCTCGGGTTTTCCGCGGTGCCGCTCCACGGCCACCTCTCGCAGTCCCAGCGGTTGGGCTCCTTGAACAAATTCAAGGCGGGCAGTGCCAACATCTTGGTGGCCACGGATGTCGCGGCCCGAGGCTTGGACATCCCCTCCGTGGACGTGGTGATCAACTACGACATTCCGACCGACTCCAAGGCGTACATCCACCGTGTCGGGCGGACGGCGCGTGCCGGGCGTTCCGGTAAATCCATTTCCTTGGTCACGCAGTACGATCTTGAGATGTACTTGCGTATCGAGTCTGTTTTGGAGAAGAAGCTCCCGAAGGACCCTGCGCCCCCCAAGGACGTGTTGGACGCTTTGTATGCACACGTGGACCGTGCCACTGCCGAGGCCATTCGCCAGACCAAGGACTTCCACGACCGTGGCAAGGGCGGCCGCAAGCAGAAGTCCCGGGACGACGCGGATAGGGAGGAAAAGTAGGCGGATTTTGGAGATCCGGTATCTGCGGTCTTTCTGCGTCTGGCCGGCGGGAATGGTCCTCTGACGGCGTCCGGGGCCACTGCGTTCTTGCCGGCCCGGCTCCCTATATTGTGCATTAGTAATAAACGAGTATAAAGAACCGTGCGGATCTTCTTGCGGACCCAGTGTCACCGGACGGGCCGAGATAACACGACTCGCCTCACCTGAAGAAGATCGCTCGGTGTAGTGGCCTGCCCATTGAGGACCACGAGAAACGAGTCGACGAGGACGCAAGCACCATGACTGCAACATAACAGCTCTTGATGTAGAAAACAAAAACCCACAAAGAAAGACACCGGTGTAAAGCTCCAGTGCCAAAGAACAAAGGGCGCCATGAAAAGTACCTGGCGCCGCGGCAAAACGCCTCAGCTGTGGAGATAGTGCACGGGGCACTCGGCGTAGCTCTTCTTGTTGAACCAGTCCTTGATGCACTTGTAGTGGAAAACACAAAGGCACTCGAGCCGCCCCACCTTGTCTCCCGGGCACAAGTCCTCGAGGCATATCACACATTCCGCATCCATGTCGTCCTTTTCCGTGCCTGAAAACGTCGCCGTGGACCGCACCAGCCCGGGAATCTCGCCGTCTGTTTTTGCAGCCACGGCCCCCGCATTGGGAGAGCCGTCCGATATGGTTTCGTAGCTCGGTTCCGGGATCGGAGGCATGTTGTATACGAGCATCCGGTTGCGTGCATGCAGACCGTCCGGCGGCGACGACAAACGCAAGTGGTTGCTGGCAAAATCGTACGTGACCAAGCACCGGCTCACGTGTGCCTCCTTGTATGTTTCGTATGCGGCTGAAGACGCCAAGGGTCCGCCCAGAGACTCTTCCAAGAACTGCTTCCCTAGATCCACGCCGCAAACAGGGCACAAGTCCGCGTCGCTATCGGCGTCATGGGGCTCATTAGAACCAGTAAATTCCGGCGGGTCCGAGGATGCGTGTTGCGCCCGATTTGGCGCTGTTTTGAGCGGATTGGCCGCACTTGTGGCCCCTGGGATCATGTGCACATCCGCCGACGGGCCTACAGCCGCCGGGGGCTCGTCTCTGTGGCCCTGCAGCACGGAGGCTGTTTCTGTGGCCGGAACAGGCGAAAGGGCGCTGCGCATCATGTGGATTTCGTCCACACAAACGTCACACGTGCGATAGTATACATGGCTTCGGGCCTTCTCCGGGGTGTTTTGCGAGTTCAAAACATACGAGTTGGCGAAATAGCGCACCTGTTTTGAAGAGCACGTGGCACACACTAGCTGGCCACATTTGCGGCAGTGGTGGCGGCGGTTGAAAAGCGTGAATCTTGCTTTGCAAAGATAACATTTAGACGCCGTGGCATCAGCCTTCCATACGGGCATCAGCAGCGACATTTCGGGCGGCTGCGGTCGGAAAAGTCACGTGCCCTGGGATTTTCAGGTGCCGCAAATCAATGTGTTTTGGCTATCCGGAGAAAAGTGGGGCGCTGCTGGGTGTTTTATGGCGTGGATCAGAAATGGGGTATTGTATTTGCCAAGTTAGATAAGCGGATGCGAATCCGGGGCCGCGGCACGTGACCGTGGTCACGTGGCCATGATTGTATAGCCATATGATGTTTCAGTGGAGTTTGATCATATCCTGTATTGCCAAGTGCGCCATGGAGCCGCAGTCGCCAGTCATGCGCTGGTGTGTTTCGTATTTTGCCATATATACTGATTGTATAGAATTCCAGACCAGCAGGCTTGGTGGGCACCGTTTGGAAACATGGGCCCTCTTGTGCTTTTTTCTGTTACGGCCTAGGGAGTCGCAATGTCTGTTACTTGGGTACCAGCAAATATTCGAGCTTTAGATGTATCTTGCGTCAAACTCAACAAACTCAGAAAACAAAAACAAAAGCTCAATTCAATGGTACCTATGGGGTCTCCAAGGGGAAAGGTTCGGCACAATTTGCACAAAATCATGCTTTGCCTGGCCATGTTGTTCCAAGCGACGTACACATCCACAGTCCTCAGGTATCTGAAACGGAACCTCTACTTTACGTATTCAAAGGCCCGAAATTCCCAATTTAGCACTATCTTTTGTCTGGGTCTGAGAATTTTGGAGCCTCGTGGAGCACTTGTCTATTAGCAGACTTCCGGGGGCGCAGATCGGACCAGGCCCGCGCCCCCGGATCTCGGCACGTGACCCGCCATGGCATCACCAGCCTCACGAGTCCGGCTCAACGAATCTGCAATCCACCTCTATCTGCTGAATCCTCCTTGGTCGCTAGGCAAATCCAGCGGACATTGAATTTCAGAAAGGCAGAGATTCTCGATTTCTTTATACTCCTACTGTTGCTATTCTTCCGTTGGCCCTAGACCCACGACATTCCATCGATCCTCTGTAAGTTACCTTCTTTTACAAATCTCGTATCTTCGAAAAATGACCGACAGACTTACGCAGCTCCAGGTATGCTTGGACCAGCTTGTTGCGCAGTTCAACTCCACCATCAATTACGCAAACACACAGAGCGATCTCGCACTCCTAGATTCCAACCCCAACTCTGTAATCAACTTGGCAGCAAGCGCCCCTCTTCCAGGTAGAAAAGACGGAGAGGGAAGAGACGGCGATTCAAAAGCAAGCCCTGGAAACGGAAATGTCAATGTGCAGGCAGCAGAGGACGGCGAGGCAAGTAAAACGCCGCCAAAGCCGGCGTTTGACGACGTCATAAATGAGCTCTCGACGGATCTAATTTTGAAGTCGCGGCAAATCAGCATGATAATCGACTCGCTCCCTGGGATTGGCACCTTGCCCGAAACTCAGATGAATATGATAAGTGAACTCATGGACGAATTAAAAGAGACCGAGCAGGAGAGGGTCCGAAAAATAGAGGAAAAGGACCGTCTTTTGAGGTGGTGCGAGGAGCTCATCATGGATGTATCTGCGGGCATTTATGAGACACGGACGTGAACTGTTCAAGACGGCCTTGAGAGGTTTTGGCGCCAATGAGTGTTTTGCGTACTCACACGCATGTTTCGCATTGGTTAAATGAACGGGACGAGAGCAATTCCACGATGGCCATTAAAATGCTCAAGAATTTCAAGCACTCAAGATACTTGGGCTTATTTTGCATCCTGACTCCCGAAGATTTGACAAGGATTGATATGCAGACATTTCGATAGTTGATGCAGAAGGTTCGTATATTTGTGGGAACAATGTACGGCAATTCGCAGGCGTTTTGACACTACGAGACTCATCTGACAAGTCCACAAGGGTAGAAAATGGCGATTGACAAAGTCTTGTATAATGATAGAGACCTGTAATCACACCTGTGAGGTACTTGAAGTCCTGTCTCGCGCAGAAGTTTACTGGGAACTGCTGCATTAATTACTCTTAAGGCCTATCCAAGCTCAATCTTTGTTGCCCATGGAGGCACTTTCTACAACTGCTCTAGCTAATATCGTTTATTGAATACGACTAGCTCAGGTGTATGGGCCTATGGATACTGAACTTTCTGTCCTAAACCGTCTTGGAATCTAGACCCCTTGATCAACGCGATACATGAATAGTAATGCTCGTCATTGACCAGGGTTCTAGAAGTTCAAGCTTGGCTGCTCTATTGCTGGCTATGGCTCTATATGAGGACCAGAAGGAGCTGCAACCATTCCCTCTTGCAAAGAAACAACGGCAAATATATGTCCATGTTTATTTGTTATCACAGCCTGTTACCTATGTAAATGTCTATATTCTGGATACACGTCCAGTGCAGCAGCGTCACACAAGACCTTGTTTTTGGCAAGAGAAAACATGTTGTGTCGGATGAACACCCATGATCAATGTTCCGTCTAGTAGTTCCCAGGTGAAAGTCCGAGGTCTCTCTTTCTTGGCTTACCCTCTCAAATGCCCATCACCGATTTTTTGAAACATACCTTGTGACAAAATCAAACGCCAATCCAGCAGTGAGTAGCGCAATTGAAAAAAGAAGGAATGCTAAAAAGCACAGAAGTATGCTGATAAAAACCACCTTGATTGCATGGAGGAGAAAATCAAACGCAATAAGTTTAGGATTGCTTGAGCTGGGTGGTAAGAAAGATTGTTCACACTTCGTGGAGTCATCGCCCAGCTCAAGATCAGTAACTTTGTTTCTAGTCATTTTGATTTGGTCGGGTTAAAACAGTGTTGTCGAAAAAGATAGTAGATATATCGATTTTCTTTTCTTTCTTTACACCACAGTTTTATATCCTCACTAAATTTTTATGGTCTGGAGCATACCAAAATTATTGAGAAACAAATTTTTGTCGGCTGAAAATTAAGAACTCTTTTTTTTAAAACAAAACAAAACAGGTAAGCCTCTTCCTTCTGGCAATTTAGAACTATTTTCAAGATGTTAAATCTTGCTATAGTAATGCCTTTTTCTGTGCTGAAAATACATGATCTACTCTACCGCACCTCCTAAGGAAGAAAAACTAGAAAGAAATCGGTGAGAAGCTCATCAAAATAGTCAAATTGGTGAAATCAAATCTATAGAAGAAAATCTGTCAAAGTCGGAAGTTAATTTGTGTATTGATATAAACTATAAACATTTTGAGGTTCTTCAGTATATGAGGCCTTAAACTCATAAGTCACCGTGGATTGCCAAGAAGAGAAATATAAACTCTGTTGTAATAATAGAGACCAGAGTGAGAATAATGGCTAAGGCGGTACTGACACAAAGGTATAAAAGAAGTCTTTTTCTCCTTGAATGACGTCTTTTTGCGTTGTTTTGTATCGGCAAGCCGATTTTCAGCTCGTCATCATACACCTTGGACTTGGACATTATGACTGAGATAAGTAAGTGGGTGTTAATAAAAATGAGAGAAAGGATTGGTTTGCTATTTATACTTGTCGTGTTTTTCTGTATGACATGTCAAGTAAGAAGAAATGTGCCAGGCCATGAAGAATATCCAATTCTAGTCTTGTCGCGGCGTGTATCCAAAAAGTTTCTCAAAAAATTTGAATGCAAAGTAACCCGACAAGCAATCATATATGTCAAAAGACTTGACGTCTCTTTGGCTTAATGGCTCACAATGTATCAGATAATCTATGGTTATAGAGGATTTAGCTTGTGCAGTATTCTTACAGATCAGAAGATCTCGTTATTTGCGAGTCAAAATCCATTTGTGAAGCATTGAATTATTATGCAAGAGATTGAGTTATCAAGACTTCTGAATTTAAGGTTTGTGCTGATTTGGAAAAGTTTTAAAGATACCATGTACGAAATCTGGGGTAAGGTATAAGAACAACATTTGGTAATTTGATGTATGCCTGAATATAATGCTTGTGTTTTCTCTGCAAGGCTCTTGACTGATATGAGATTGTCACATCCGACAGAGACCTTAAAGATCTTGATCCCATTGACTTATAAATTCAGAGTATTTATCTACAAAAGGGTAGTGTTAGTGGTAGTGATTGTAAGTCGTGGTCACACTAAGAGTATCAAAAATTGGCGTTCGTGTTTTTTATTACATGCTACAAAAGGATTCGGCGTTTTTCATTTTTTTCAGTCTGCAGCAAAACGCGAACGATCACAATCAATGTAAATAACAATTACAATGAAAGCTTAAAAGATCTCATTTCTTCAGTGTTTCATCAATTTTTAAAGACGTGTTTAAGTCTTGGTAGCTGTAACCATTTGCTGTGAAAAATGTGTAATATAAGTTCGTGAGCAAAGGATATGAGTATTGAATAATCTGGTTTGCAACATTCGCAATTTCTCAATGGCCGACTAAAAACACAAATAAGAAGAAAAATAAATAAAAATCGATTATGGTCGTAAAAGTTGTCCTGCAATTTATCTGTGCTACAAATTGAATAATTTCTGCTTGAGCCTAATGGGTGCCTATCTCCGAATTGTTTTCAACCAAGTCTTCACTAAACGTATATACAAAACAAATTTCGGCAAAATCATGAATTCGATAGCTGGAGCTGTTGTATATCTAAGCAAATGGTTGCCGGCACATCTTAGATGAAAGTGATGATGTATTACTGATTTTCATGCACCTCGACTTGTGAGTATGTGTGGAATAGGCGGAAAACAGATACTATGCATTTCAGATGAATTAGGAATTGCGTGCCTTCAGATCATTGAACTAATTCTCGACAAGTTTTTCCTAGCTCAAAGGATTAGCCAAAATAAGAGCCTCGAATAGTTTATTATGGGCAGCGAATGTCTCCTAGTGGTTGTTTTTGCTCGGAATCAAGTAATCTGATTTTCTGCACATTGCTCATCGTTTTCACTACGATCTTCAAGAGCCAAAGTGTATTTACGTGAGAAGTAGATCTCTTGAATGACTGATCAAGCCTATAACACAGGCCATCTTATATTTATGTACCTAACTTTTCTCTTCTGATTTTCCGAATTCCCAGATGATACTATGTATATAACAGTGCCAGAACGCAAATATTTGTTATCAAATTTTCGACAAGTTTTTCCCTTGATACACCTGAGATAGTTGTGATGGTAAATCATTTCATGAAGATCAAGAATCTGAAACCCTAGTTCAGTGTGTATATGTAGAATGGGTCAAGTTGTCTTCCAGTCATGCGTTTGCAGTCATGTTCGGAGCACTGAATCCCAAACAGAGCATGAATCCCCGGATCCAGCGAAAATTCCGTCAATCATTGAACAGACTAAAACAAGCACTGAAATTTATTCATGTAGCATCTAGGGGCTAGAAAGATTCCCGGAAACCTTCCACCAGGTTCATACACACGAATGTACAAATATTTGATCGTACACCAAATCGAATAGTTGGCTTCTATTTCGAATTGTTTTCGACAAAGAGATGAATGTGTTTCAGTGATTCTTGAGACTATGCACATGGATTTTGTCTTCATTGCATACTACTCTTCGCTTCTATAATTCAAAAGGGAATAGACCTTTATGGGCTATTGGGTGCTCAAGCGAAGCAATCACCCAACCGTCAAGAATTAAGAGTATTGAGTCTAGATCTAAAATAGTGTGGAAATCAAAAAGGAAGTCAGTCAGAAGTGGGCTTCTCAAGCGGTGGATCGGACTTTCTTGCGTACAGCTGTCAAGGATTTTCCAATATTTGACTGTGGATATTTATCTGAGAAGCCCCCATGCTCATTGAGATATGCAATTCCTCATGCAAAAAAAAAGTCAGATCCACCGTCCACTCTTCAGATGAGATTTACTTGAAGTGCCATTCATCTTCATGCTCCTCTCAAATGGAGACAGTACCGCAAACTTTCATTTTTTGCGGCAACAAAAATCGACGCAACGCGCAACTAATACCTCGGGCTCAAAACGCCAGTTTTGTCCAGGTATATTCCCGCAAACATAGGTACAGTCACGGGATTGCTTTGGAAGAAATCGGATCGCGTTTTGTAAGCTTACTCAGCAGAGCAAGAGTAACTTTTGCGTGGGGCTGTACATAGACATTCTGGAAGTTCTATCGATTGCACCCATATAAAGGGCAACCCTTTTGCACTCTCCCTCTATGTTAATTGCAGATACTCATCGGCTTTTTGTTATTGCTTCTATTACTGACTAGCACCACCACACCACCATGACCACCTCAGTTTTTGTTTCTGGCGCCACCGGCTACATTGCGCAGCACGTCATCAAGCTTCTTGTTACTAAGGGCTACAATGTTGTCGGGTCCGTGAGAACCGCCGAAAAAGGCAAGAACCTCGTCAAGCTATTTGACACTGGCTCCTTCACTTACGAAGTGGTGCCCAAATTGGAGGCGCCCGGGGCCTTTGACCAGGCATTGGAGAAGCACCCTGAGGTGTCGGTGTTTTTGCACACCGCCTCGCCTGTCAGCTTCAATGTCCAGGACGTTGAAAAAGAGTTGCTTCTTCCCGCCGTCGAAGGCACCAAAAATGTGTTCAGTGCCATCAAGGCCCACGGCTCGCAAATCAAGCATGTTGTGGTCACATCCTCTGTGGCTGCGCTGCTCAATCCTGCTAGAAACCAGGACCCTACTTTCACAGTCAACGAGGACTCGTGGAACCCGATCACGTGGGAGCAGGCTAAGGAGAATGCAATGAACGGGTACTTTGGCTCCAAGAAGTTTGCGGAGAAGGCTGCGTGGGATTTCTTGGAATCTGAGAAGCCCAACTTCACCTTGAACACCGTGTTGCCTGTCTATGTGTTTGGACCCCAAGCGTTTGACTCCGAAGTCAAGGGCGAACTCAACTACTCGGCCGAAATCATCAACAAATTGTTGAAGTTGGGGCCAAATGATGAGGTGCCTGCACAACAGGGTGCCTTTGTGGATGTTAGAGATGTGGCCAAGGCCCACTTGGCAGCGTTTGAGGGCGGGCTCTCAAACCAGCGTCTTTTGCTCAGAACCGGGGGATTCACCGCACAACGCGTGCTTGATATTATCAACGCCAAATTTGTGAACTTGAGAGGCCAATTGCCCACTGGCACGCCTGAGAAGGGAGAGCCTGAAAACACTGGGTCCAAGACGGACAACTCGCGGACCAAGGAATTGTTGAACTATCCCGCCATCGACTTGGAGAACTGTGTGGTGGATTCCGTGACCCAGCTTGTGAAATCCCAGAAAAAGGTGTTCTAAGTGTATTGAAGTACATAGGGACATGGTGTAATCAGACAATTGTTTCTGTTGATTAATGGTTGAAAAAGTATTTTTTATGCTGAGGTCTTGTGCAAGCAGATTCCCGGAAGTTCAACGCAAAAAAGTCACGTTAATAGCATGCTCTATCGCTTGTATGTCTTGAATTGCTTCCTCTTAATACACGGTAAAAACAAATCTCAAAATCGAGATTGCATCTTACCAACGCTAATGCAGCAGGTGTGGCGGGGTGACAATGCTCTGTGATTTGTCACTCCTTTTGAAGAGTGAACAAGCCTCCACCGTTATACTTGACTTAAACAGACATCAGAGAATGGCGGATGTACACCAGCACATCAGAACAAAAATGGACAAGAAGAGACCCCGTAAAGTCCTTATCATTCAATTGACATGATATTCACATCCAGTAAGCTGCATCTGCTGATGATGCCAAAGTTTTAAATTCCTACATAAATGCTTGAAAGAGTTTTATAGTGAGTCTCATTTCCAGGTGGTGTCAGAAAGGTAGAGTGCTACAGGCTCGTAATTGTCTCTTGTGCTTCATCTTGTCTTTGTCTTTGGGATGAGCAATTGTATTTATTTCACATCTCGCTCCCCGTATTCTTCACACCTGAATTGACAATGGAGACGGAACTTTTGTGAGAGGAAGTACGGAGTCGTTGTGCCTTGCAATAAATAGCCCGAAAATGAGTGGTTCTATCTGAGGTAAGGCGAAGACTAACTTACCCAAGCCGATTTGCATGAAATCACTATTATCGTGAACGAGTGAGAACCACAAAACATGCACCTCTCATAGTCTTTTATTCTCTAGAGCTAGGTCAGTATATGAATCTTTTTATTTTATACATTCGAAAAGAAACTTGACCATCCTCTGCTTGCGTTCCTGAAACATTTCGTCATGTAAAAAGAAAGGAGGATGAACTGGGCAGCTAAGACCTCGAAATGGGAAATTGCGAAATTGAAGTCTGTGTGAATATAGTCACTTATCAGAGAATTAACAGACGAAGGATAGATTATTGTAGTAAACAAGGTTTCTAAGTCAATGATGACGATGCTTTCGGTTCAGAATGGAATTTATTACAGATTGGCATCTTTGTGGGAATGAAGGCCTATGTTTTGTATACGTTCAATAATTGTTAGAGCCAAATTTGAGTTCAAACATGCTGATTACTTCAATATTCATACTGTATTTCAGCTGCAATTCATCACAAAAAACGAGCAAATAGGCTCCGAACCGAATGGTGATCTTGTCAATGTACTTATATTCTCTATGGCTGATAGTATGTCTGAAATAAAGTTCCAAGACCTTTGAAGATAGGCAGAAAAGGTTGTGGGTATTTTCACGGCGATGGAAAATTTCAAATAAACCGTTTTTGACACTGACGTCATAAGATATTACAAAGAAGTAAAAACGAGATCTTTGCTTAGTTTGAGTCAAGCGTATATGCCCGAAGCAAAAAAGGAAAAAAAAAATCATTTGAGAATATTGTACTGAGGCGATGATCTATCAAATAAAAAACAAAAAACATTACCTGTAGAAGTCTGAATGTGCCAGTCCATGCGCTTGCTTCAGCAGATCTCAGTGGACAAACCTTACCAAAATATAAGCAGGGCTGGTCATTTGTTTAACTCTTACTCAAGAAGCCTAGTCGCTGGTCCAGAAACAAGCAAGCATGGCTTTCGGAGAGATAACGCGTGTGAAAGACAAGCTTGAGTCAGTTTGTTTTCATGAAATGAGAAAAACAAGATAGAAAAACCACCACAGATGTTTCCTCAAAAACAATTATTCTTCGAATATACTCCATAGAGAGGGGAAAAGAGACTACAATTTCCCTCTGAGACTAATCCTTCGCAATCCTTGATAGAGTGAATAATTATTAATGCTGAACGATTTGATCTCTACGCGAGGACAATAAGAAGTCTTTTCAGAACGTAATTCTAGCCCTTGTACCCTAAGAAACCATATGGTTGATGCATACGGTATGGGAACTGTATTGTATTTCAAATCAAATGCTGAAAAATGTTCGGTCGTTTCAATAATAACACCATTTATCGCCTTGAGCAAGATTTTAAAGAAAGTTTATTGAAGTTCTTTTCTTACAAAGCAGATATATTTCCAGAAAGTCAAGGCGATGTTTGAAAAATCAACGGCATTGACAACTTACGGTTGGAACTCGCAAAGTGCTTGAATGAAATGACCAAACTGACTAATCAGCGAAAAAATTCAAATAAGCATTTGAAAAAGCTCTCAGCGAAAGTTCACAGGCGGGGGAAATAATTAAGACAGAGAACAGAGCCTTCTTAATTATGTTGCAATTTGAATTCTACAAATTTTTCATGACCACTTTTAATCTCTGATGGTTTTAGAGTGAGGCAACTTTTTTCCTGTATCTATTCTGTACTTTTTTTGATCTTGGTGAATCAGATTTCTAGAATTGGACGTTCTTTTTATTAGATAATTTTTGAAGTAATAAACTACGAGGCAAAATTGTTGTCTCAAGAAGTAAAGTTATGAAGTTGTCATGAACGTTTACCAGCACTATAAAAACTTAGATTTTTACCCGGCTCATGTATCCACTTGCTTTGCTTTAGCAAATAAACGAGCCATCATTTTATCGTGGAAGCTTGCCTAGAGGCAAAGTTTGCTAGCATTGATTGACAAACCCAGGATGCTGTAAATTCATGCGAGACTCGAGTCCATCTCCAGATCAAAACACCCGCCCACTATGGAGCCGCCTGGGACAGCCACAAAATCTGCATCATTTTACTGGTTTTGCTTGACTTTCCCCACTAATTTTGCAAACTTGATATTTTGATATCTGACGGAATCTTGTTCAGGATGTCGATATAGATGTCTAATATAACGTTGCCACTAGGGGCGGTAGGGCATCCGGCAAAAGAGTTTTTAAGGTACGCCAAACCTATTACAAGTCATTTATTGTAAAAGCACAATCACTTAGCAAGGTCATTGGAAATCACGTACTTTGCGCAATAAAAATGAGGCTTTCGGTTGTCTCACTGCTTGTGCAGATGCTTTCGAATTTTCAAGGCACGGCAGACATCAGAAAGACTTATTACAAGCTCTCTTTGGTGCAAATATTGGAGTTGGCATCAGAACTTAATGAGTCGAGAGTTGCGTTCTCTATAAGCCAGGGTCATATTTTTGAAGGTTCTCCAATCAAGAATTGTATGCGTGTGTTGACGCTTTGATAAATATGCCGCTAAATGGACCTGCATGATTTAGCGACGATCAAGTGTTGCAACGAAACATGGGTTAGTGAAGATCTATGGTGAGGGTTCTCCACCAGCCATGTATGAATACAAAAGACACGAAAAATAGCTCCAATATAAGTAATTTGGTAGGGCAGCATTAAATTTAACTGCCCAAGCTTTTTGGTTGCAACATTTCTTGAATATGGCTTGACATCATTCGTGTCTCACCACAGTAGCGCAATCCAAGGCCCTCGACTGTTTAGATATTCATTTATCTAGAATAGAGCACAATCAATTCACCAGGATTTTATATACCAGAGCTACTACGGCCAAAAGCCATCGACTGCATTCAACGCACTCGATAGATCCATCTATTGAAGATACTAATGATTGCGGACAGCGATAGGAGCTGGAGCAGCCCAACAAGGCTCTCCAAACATTGACAGAAATATACCTGGATGTATGACCCGACAAGCCCGATTTCCGGACGTGTCATTTGATCAGTCATTTGTGAGACCCGGAATTCAAGTGGGAGCTGCAGACTATGCCTGACTACAAATTTCACAGCCCAGAGGTGCAGCTTGCGCATGACCATGATGAAAAATGCTTGGTTACGTCACCAAAATTTGAGCTGTGTGATTTTTGTGGAACTTTATGAGCTTTCGAACCTGCGGTTTTTTTTTATTTCGGAAGCACTGACGATTGGGCTACACGGGAATCACGTTGAAGAGAGCAGAACATGAAAGTGGAGAAGAATTTGGATATGGGTATGGACCGCGGGTATGGATATGGACTATGGGTATGGATATGAGTATAGACTACGGGTATGGATCTGGGTATGAACTTCAATATGAAAACGAGTATGATACGGGTTTTGTCATCAGTATGTGAATGCGCATTGCTATAGGAGTGGACTTCGATATGAAAACGTATGTATATATTGTGGAATAAATGTGAAAATAGGTGATAAGGCTTGGACTATTAGCAAGGATAGTACGACTTATGTCTGGATTTCAATATGAAAATAAGTAGGGATATGAGAGTGAACTATGGATGTGGACTACGGGTATGGATATGGGTATATACTTCAATTTGATAACAGGATACGGGTATAGATTTTGATATGATAACGGACATGATATGGATTTGGCTAGTAGTATAAATACGAGTACAATATATGTATGGATTTCAATATGAAAATGAGTAGGGATATGGGTATGAACCACGAGTATGATCTAGAAATAGACGTCAATACGTTACCAGGAATGATCTGGGTATAGAATACAATAAAAAGGGGTATGATATGATATGGATATGACAATAGACTTCAATACGAACACAGTATGATATAGTATGGATGTGACAATATACTTTAATATGTAAACAGGCATGGAATAGCCTCAATATGAACACAGTATGATATAGTATGGATATAACAACATACTTCAAGATGTAAACAGGCTGATCTGGAGAGAACTTCAATATGTAAACAGGCTGACTTGGAAAGAACTTCAATATGTAAACAGGCTGACTTGGAAAGAACTTCAATATGTAGGCTGACTTGGAAAGAACTTCAATTTGTAGGCTGACTTGGAAAGAACTTCAATATGTAGGCTGACTTGGAAAGAACTTCAATATGAACACAGGCTGACTTGGAAAGAACTTCAACATGAACACAGGCTGAGAAGCAGCGGCCAAACAGAAGCCGCCGGGATCGGATCCGCCCCGCAGTGCGCAGTGGCCATCCATCCAGCCCCAAGCCCCTCAGTGGCTGTAGGCCATGCAGTCGAAGTCCCAGCCCGGAAGCCACTTGGCCGCCTGGCACTGGGCCACGGTCCAGGCCGAGCCGTGCACCAAGGGCCGGAGGCGCACAAACACATACACCACGGCGCACAAGTAGGCGTCGTAGCCGCGCACCCAGGCCGCCGCCGCGAGCCGCGAGCGGGCGCCCGCCTGGGCCTCGACGTACTGCGCCGTGCCCAAGACAAGGAACAACACGCAGGGCAAGTAGTGGTGCGCGTAGAGCTGGCGCTCCATGAACATGTAGGGCACGTAGTGGAGCGCCCAGCCCGACGCGTACTGCCACTGGGCCTCGCGGCACGCGGCGGCGGCGGCAGGCACGGGCGCCGGGCGCACGAACGGGTTCAACCGCCGCAAGCCCACGAGCACCAGGCGCACGGCCACAAGTACCACCACCGCGAGCCCGCCCCAGTACACGGCCACGTTGCCCACCAAGTACACGTGGGAGCCCAGCTCGCCGGCCAAGCGCGCGAGGCCGTGGCCGTTGCTGAAGTAGTTGATGCCGCGCGCCGCGAGCGGCCACGCGAGCGGCAACGACGCGTACGCGTGCGGCGCGGCCAGGCCCTTGTTGACGCGCCACATGGAGCGGTGGTAGTGGGCCATCTTCGCCCAGAGCAGGAGCCCCGGCAAGTGCACGCGCGGGTAGCGCAGCGCGTCGGCGTCGATGGCCGGGTGGCGGTTGGCCTCGATGTACCAGAGCGTGTTGGCGAGCGTGGGCCCGTTGACGCAGAGCACCTGGAGCTGGCCAAAGGCCCACGCGGGCAAGCGCGTGTCGTGGCC
>NW_017387731.1:3918255-3969567 GCF_001664035.1 Metschnikowia bicuspidata var. bicuspidata NRRL YB-4993 | reverse complement strand
CTGACTTGGAAAGAACTTCAACATGAACACAGGCTGAGAAGCAGCGGCCAAACAGAAGCCGCCGGGATCGGATCCGCCCCGCAGTGCGCAGTGGCCATCCATCCAGCCCCAAGCCCCTCAGTGGCTGTAGGCCATGCAGTCGAAGTCCCAGCCCGGAAGCCACTTGGCCGCCTGGCACTGGGCCACGGTCCAGGCCGAGCCGTGCACCAAGGGCCGGAGGCGCACAAACACATACACCACGGCGCACAAGTAGGCGTCGTAGCCGCGCACCCAGGCCGCCGCCGCGAGCCGCGAGCGGGCGCCCGCCTGGGCCTCGACGTACTGCGCCGTGCCCAAGACAAGGAACAACACGCAGGGCAAGTAGTGGTGCGCGTAGAGCTGGCGCTCCATGAACATGTAGGGCACGTAGTGGAGCGCCCAGCCCGACGCGTACTGCCACTGGGCCTCGCGGCACGCGGCGGCGGCGGCAGGCACGGGCGCCGGGCGCACGAACGGGTTCAACCGCCGCAAGCCCACGAGCACCAGGCGCACGGCCACAAGTACCACCACCGCGAGCCCGCCCCAGTACACGGCCACGTTGCCCACCAAGTACACGTGGGAGCCCAGCTCGCCGGCCAAGCGCGCGAGGCCGTGGCCGTTGCTGAAGTAGTTGATGCCGCGCGCCGCGAGCGGCCACGCGAGCGGCAACGACGCGTACGCGTGCGGCGCGGCCAGGCCCTTGTTGACGCGCCACATGGAGCGGTGGTAGTGGGCCATCTTCGCCCAGAGCAGGAGCCCCGGCAAGTGCACGCGCGGGTAGCGCAGCGCGTCGGCGTCGATGGCCGGGTGGCGGTTGGCCTCGATGTACCAGAGCGTGTTGGCGAGCGTGGGCCCGTTGACGCAGAGCACCTGGAGCTGGCCAAAGGCCCACGCGGGCAAGCGCGTGTCGTGGCCCATGAGCACGCAGTGCGTGCCGCGGTGCACGAGCTGGAACACGGACTCCGTGGCGCGGAGCTTGCGCAAGGCCAAGTCGGACTGCGCGTGCGGCTTCTTGCCCACGATGCGCACGGTCCACTCGAGGTCGATGTCCGCGGGGGCGTCGTGCCCGCCGTGGCACGCCACCTCGTTCAGGTAGTCGTGCTCGGAGCGCGGCGGCCGCACGTCGTTGGCGCGCAAGTACTTGCGCGAGGCCTTGTGGAACACGCGCACGGAGTCGCCGTCCTTGACGGGCCGGAACTGCGCGTCGAGCGCGCCGTCGACGTACGTGCCGTGCGGCTCGAGCACCCACTCGTTGTTGGTGTCCGGGTCGTAGCCGTACATGGTCACCTGCTGCTGGCCGGAGCCGCCCACGTACGTGTACTCGTGCAGGTGCAAGTACGCGTCCATGCGGTGGTGCCGCACGGACACGGTGCTGCCATACAGCACGTCCACGGCCGTGTTGCGCAAGCCGTGCGCGTCCGCCAACGCGGCCTTGAACGCCGGCGCCATGAGCCCGGCGTCGCCGGCGCCGGCGCCGAGCGGGAGCATGCGGAAGTGCACGGCGAAGAGCCCGCAGTAGATGGCCGCCGGCACGCCCGCAAACGCCACGGCCCGGCTGGCCGCGTGGAGCGCCAACTGGCGGCCCGGCACGCGCACGTCGCCCGCGAGCCGCCACATGTGCACGAGCGACCACGCGCCCACCCACGCGGCCGTGAAGAGCCCCGGGAGCTTGGTGGCCGCCGCGAGCCCCTCCGCCACGCCGGTAAGAAGCATGGCCTTGAGCCACGGCCGCGAGAACGGCTCTGCCGCCTGGAAGCGCTGGAACGCGGCCACCGCCGCGGCCGTGAACGCCACCAACGCGCTGTCGAGCATGACCACGCGTGCCTGCGTGGCGAGCGAGTTCTCAAAGACCACCGCCAACGCGCCGAGGCAGGCTATGCGCAGCCGGCAGCCGGAGAACCGGAGCGCCAAGAACACCAGCACGGCCGCGGCCGCGGCGCACGCGGCCAGGAACAGGCGCATGGCCACAAACGGCACGTTTGTGTCGTACACGTCGCCGACGCCGCCAAAACCAAACTGCCCGTCCCAGCCGCCGAGGAGCGCGAGCCAGTAGAACACGAGCTTGCCCAATGGCGGGTGCACGTCCACGAAAAAGCGGCCCTGGAAGTACTGCCGCACGTAGCCGCCGACGTGCGTCTCGTCGAAGACCACCCTGGGCGAACACTGGAGGCGGTAGGTGTGCAAAAGCACGGCCACGGAGAAGATGACGGCGGCCTGCCTTCCGTCGGACGCCGAGAGACGGGCGTTGCGGCCGGCGGCGGGGGCGGCGGGCGCGGTCACGTGCCCGCCGGGCGTGCGTGCTTTTTCTGCGGCTGCCGTGGGCGGGGGCTGGTCCTGCTCGTGCATTTTCGGTGTTTGTGGCGCTTTTGCTGGGGTGGTTCAGACTGGAGGGCTGGTACAACGACGGTGTTTTTTGGCTGCGGCTGCGCGCTGCGCCGCGCGTGCAGGATCCTGGCTGCAGCGTGCTGCAGGCCCTGCGCGCCGCGCGTCGAGAGTTGGCTGCGAAGCACGCGACAGGAGCCGCGTTTGGATCTTTCAGAATGGGGCTTCCAGACCAGGACGTGCAGAGCGTGGGGTGCCTAGAACATATGCTGTCATCTATGAGAACGGGAGATCAGGAAGGTGTGATGCCGCAGACGTGGCAGTGTTTCAGTATCAGAATCCTTGGTTCAGGGTGTACAGTACTGAGTGTCCTTGGAATACCACGCTCTACTCTCAGGAGAAAGCAAGATCAGGAAGGCGGAGTGACAGTCTTATGTATCGGACTTGTCAATTAAACACTTGGGTTCCTAGAATACATGCTCTCATCCCTAAAAAAAAGAGATCAGGAAGGCGGCGTGACGGTCTTTTTAGATTCCGACTTCTCAATTCAAGACTGGGGTCCCTAGAATACATGCTCTCATCCCTGAGAAGAAGAGATCAGGAAGGCGGCGTGTTGCAGCCGACGTGACGCTCCCGGAATGATGCAATCCTGAATTCATCGCCCCAGTCAACATCACCGTGGCCTTTTCTTTCGTTGATCCAATCTCCCTCTTCTTCCATGACTTGGGTACTGCGACCTATCTTATCTCCTGTACTATCCCACGTATGGGTGGGCCTCCAGCCACCAACTATTATCAAACAGGCTAGAGCTGTCTCCTGACTATAAGCAGATAAGTTGATAGATAGTTCAGCCTTGTAAAGAGGCTGTCTATCTGTGGAATTCTGGATCCTCTTTTCCCGAGGATCCGTGATGGTTTGGTGAATGTCCCTCGGGTCCACCGTTATGCTACTTCTGGAGCTGCTTCCTGTTCCGTTCACAGACAAAATAACACCCCTGGTATCTTAAAATATGGTGGGCACCTCCAAACACTTGCCGAGTAATACGTCGTGTACTGTGTTACTGAGTGCAACATATTTTGCTGCGTAGGTGCTTGCCGTCACAAGCATTGTTTCTTGCATTTCCACGCTATCGGTTTTCAGTGGGTGTAGATGATATAGCCTGTTCTGAACTTTCGTTCCTCCTCGTTTGCAAAAGATTCATCGCTGAATGCGTACAGCTTGATTTTGTTCTCTGCTTGAGTGATCTTTGCTATTTCGCTGCTGAAGTCTTTTGTATTTCCGAGGTACACTAACATCGTTCCGATTGGGCCAAGTTTTATTCCGTTGCGGTATGTGTACCCTATATGGGGCCGGCTAATCTCTGCAAGCCCGTTATAGTTTCCTAGGATTTCCTGGTACTTCTCCAAATCTTTCTCATTCAGCAAGTCTTACACTCCGCTCGGTCATAAGCATTGATCGGGGTCCTTCCCTCTCGGGTATTAAGTGTCCTTCGCACTTTTTGAGTAGGTTCTCCAGGTACGTTTTCTGATGTAACTTGTATCCTCCTTCTACCATCTCGACCTCGGCGCCGCATAATTCTTTCGCATCATCAATACCTTGATCTTTATCTTTGCCATGTTTTTCAAATATCATTTGAAGTCCTCGCCTTTCTTGTCTTGGAAACTGACCAATAAATCATCCACGTATAGTGCGATTTGCATTATGTCTCGAGCTCACCTTCGTGAATAGCCCCAGGTCTGAGTCTGATCTTTCAGAACCACAGTCTTCAAGCTTCTCTTTGAACGTCTCCTACCATGCTCGCCCGAATTTTTCAAGTCTATAAAACTTCTCTAGTTTCCATATCTTGGTTGAGTCAACTTTCGTTGCTATAACGTGTCCCACATCACCCATCTTCTGTCTCGAGACCTCATTTTCCTTCACGAGGAAAGGAAGATTCTTTAACATTGCAGACGCTATCGTTCTATTTTCGTTTCTGAATCTGTCCCTTTTTTCCTGGATGTTTGGGAAGTATTTCTTTATCAAATTGATGTTATTTTTAACCAAGAAAAACTCTGAACTTTTCTGATTTTCAAGCTCGGTGATTATGTCTTTACTTGCCTCGCTTTTGGCGTTTGTTATCTCCATTTCAATGGCTTTTGGCATACACATGGAGTAGATCATCACGTTCTCGATCATGGCGTCTTCGTACTTCGCAGGGTCAGCCGTACTGATTGTAATCCCTATGTCATATCTGTAATCCTTCTTGAACGTGGCCTGAACCTCACTCCCGTAGAAAGTCACGAGTTCCGGAGCCCTCGTATGCACCTGAGTGTTCAGGCTCGTTCATTCGCTTAGTTAGTAGCTAAATTTGACTCTTAGTCGTTTTGATTGCTTCGTCTCCAATGTGAGCAAATCCAGTAGTAATAATCATAGTATTTGGTACTTCCGTTCGTCCCACTTCTTTGAACACGGCCATATGTCTGAGCTTGCGATTTCGTTTTTGCCTGTTCGACCGCATTTCCATGCTTTGTTACTAGCTCCAGGTGTGTCTAGTCCATTATCAGAGTTATGGCTAACACTGGCTCAATTTTGCTTTCGTTGTGAGTTTCCATTACTAGTCCCGTCCTTTGGATGCAGTTAATGTATGCGGTTTGGCCATGGTGTTTGTGAGGATGTGCAAACGCCGGTTTGCGGATTTCATTTCAGTCTCGTAATTTTTGCTTGTCGCTGACGTTTGCCACCTGATTAGTCCCATGTGGACTTACCCCAAACGCACTAGCAGCAGGTATCGGGTCCCTTCTAGGTGGGTTAGTGGAAACCTCCTTCCAAGAACCTTATAGAAAGCGCCTACGATAAACTACTCATCATATTTACACTCATCAGAGACTGTACAGATTTCATAAAGGCCATATTTAAGCTCACAAATACGAAGAAAAGTATGAAAGGGAAGCTAATCGCATACCAGCACTGACACTCTTACCACTTTTATCAACTGGAAAGCCAAATGCAGGAGCGATCGACATTGGCCAGTGGAACCACGGGGAGGCCGATTAATTGTCGAATAAGGTTGACCCCCAGGAACTTGTAACATACTTTGCAGACAATGTATGGTGGAAAATGCACTCGAAAGTTAGAGAGGGAAAATCAGGTATTTTGGACGGCACACCTTATCTCGATTTAAAATATAAAGCATTGGGTGCACTGAAGCCGACTTCCGGAGCGAGAAATCATACACCAAGGCGGGTTACATGCGATACAGACAGCTGGGATCAAGCAAGAAAAAGTCACGGTAGACAAACATCCCACAAATTCAGAAAAGGTTCTGAAAATGTATTGGATGAAAATTGCTGAGCAACTAGAGATGTGCCCAAGTTGTGTACGGCTACACAAATTGGAAGAGTACAACGATAAAGCCGCCTATAGACAACTGCACTGCAAAAAAAGGGGGCGTACTTGCAATTACTAGATGAAGACAACCGCCAATAAATCAAACGCCAGGGCCGAAAGCACCAAATGAATGTGCATAAAGTCACAAAATTACCAAAAGACAAAAACACCCATTATAACATCATAAGAACGACCTCGATTAGCGTGGCCGGTGTGCCGTTCACAATACCGCAAAAGTCAGCGATATCCAAATTAATAATCGACAGTGGCGCCTCGGCGACCGTTACTCACCAGAAAGCTTTCAGTGACAATTTGGAACCGTTTAACGGTATTGTGCTCATCGGTAAAATTCCAGCGAACACTATACGCGCCGGGCGTCGAGAGTTGGCTGCGAATTACGCGACAAGAGCGGCAGCGTTTCTTTTTGGCCTCGCGTCTGCGCCCATCGGCAGAAAGCAGGGACTGCGCCGAGATGGATGCATCGTTTGGCCAGAGTTTCTGTGGTAGTGGGGCCGGGGAACGGTGGTTGGACTGGCCTATCTGGGAAAACGGCATACTGAGAATCGTAGTTTTCTGTATCACGGTAAGAGTGTTTTATGTTAGATCCTTGGGTATCCTAGGAAACTTATGTTTTTATGATAACTACAGGGGTGTAGGGGGTGAGAGTCATATAGTCTCTATTTCAATGGTTAGAGTGCTTCTTGCTTCATGTTCGATACGTGGACATATCCTTTCAAAATCATTCCCAAGGTTTCTGATCATAGTGTCAAGTGTCTATGAAACGGATGCTGAAAACATAGTATTTCTATCCTTTCGGTGGAAATTGCTTCCAAGACAATAACCAGAGGCAAAAGTTTTGAGAAGTGGCTGAGGTTCGGGTTTGGCGAGTTTAAAAACGGGAGCGACGCAGAGAATGCCATCAGTCAAATGAACAACAAGATGTTCAAACTGAGGTAAATACTACCGATGCAGTTCTGCCCGCTACTATGGAATATGCAGAAGAAGGATTTTCCACTTACAAAACAAGCAAATTAAAAGGTGAAAAGACCGGAGGCGGCCAGAAAAGCCATGGGGAAGAGGCTGAAGCCATCAGTGCTCAGCTGGATGTAGATGCCTTACATTCATGTGAAATGTGAGCTTCTTCTTATTTACTTTTATTTCATGCTTCTTTGCATATTCTTTAGCTCATTTTCAAGAATTTATTATTATAGTTTCAAGAAGGCAAGGAACGATGAAAAGTGTAATGTCTCATACATTAATGAAAATAGTATGTTTTTGCTCATTTGTCTTTGTTTGATGCTGCTTTGGAATATCTTATCAAGTTTTCCCAGATATCTTGGGTAATTTCTTGAGAGTAGGGACACGGAAGCCTCCTACTAACTAGAAATTAAATCCAATGGTTTTCATGTGTCTTCTATTATTTTCTCATTTCTGCTGATTCGAAACTCTTTCTTAATCATACATGGGAATTCAATCTTCTATTCCATTCTGCTTCTTCGAAACTCATTCTTAATCATACTTCAGAATTCAAACTTCTATTCCATCTTGACTTTGGACACTTCGTTGTGGGTCGGGATCCCAGAGCGTTTGGTAGGCATACTGGAAGATTTCTCATGCCCATTTTGCTTCCTCGAACATGAAACTTTCATGGCTGGTGTGCGTCTGATTTTATATAAACACACTCGTATCGATATGAGCAAGAAATGACAAGTTTGAGCAGTTTCTCTCTCAATCTCTGTAAAGGGCTTTGAATAGGTCTCCAGCTACATCAAATTTATCTCTAGGTTTGTTCAGTAAAACACTGAACATCTCGAGTGATATACTTGAGGCAACCGACTGGGTATTCACCATTGATGAAGAAAGATGCCACCTCATACCATAGCTTTGCAGTTATTCTTGATGCAGCAGGAACGACAAGCTTGGACATCCTTTGTCTACCAAGCCTCGATATCACTTTATATCTTCATTAGTTACTTTGAAAAGACGGCTTCTTTGGTTTCGGGCATTTAAGTGATTCTGGGGAAGGTGTAATGTTGACTACTCAGCGAGGAAGCACAGGTAGTCTAGTTCAAGTACGCCACTTGTCCCTTAGTTGCCCAAAATGATGCGTACATGGCTTCATAAATTGTGGCCGCAAAATAAAAATGTTGATTTATAATAATCGAAAACAAATTCATAAAAAAAGCACCATAGTCAACTGACTTGTGGGGTCAAAGTGCTGGGCTAATTGTACAATTATTGGTGCGTGTATTGCGTGCGGTGTCAGGGCAGAGGAGCACACCAAACCATCATCCATGAAATCATTTCAAAAACATATAATGAAGAATTCTTCATAAAGCCGCTGAAGAAACCTCAGCCGACTTTGGGGGTACGGGAGAACCTAAGGACACGTCAATAATTACGCGACTTGCAGCTGTGCTCAACTACTTGAGGCCTGAAACAGCGTCACACAGCGATCTTTGCGGCGTGGCTAAAAAGCGAATTCTTTTGCTTGGTATTTCTGTCCCGTGGCGCCGAAAGGTGTGAAATTAAACAGCGCTGTCCTTTAGATTGGCTCATTGCGATTGAATTGTCAGTCCCCGTCGTCAAGGAAAACCGCCCACGAGAATTCATAGGCGACTTTGCAGATTTTAATTTATTTCTGGGTGCGTATAGGAATTTCTGATGTGCTGGTGGAGTACTGAAATGTTCTTGTCCAGTGCTGTGAGCAATGAGTGGACGGACTCCGAAAACCACCAGCTCACTTTACTGATTCTGGCTTTCTTCCTCATCTTTTGAGATGTTCAGCCGCTTTAGGCAGCTGGCCATTCTCAAAACTCGTTCAGCTTATTACACGCCAAAATGTGTAGCTGTGTTCCAATAATTTGCAACTACAACGGTTAACGGAAATTGCGAGGACTTGTAACCGGAGAGTCCTAGAAGCCACCAGAGCAAAAGCCCCCGCCTCTGCCTGACAACTTTTTCGGTGCTTCACCACGAAAATAACTAGTGACAGCAGCAGCCTCCTCGGCACATCAACCAAAGACAACTGTACCATTCAGTCGATAGAGAAATATGTCCGCCGTGACCTTTCTTCTCTTGCCTGCTTTCCCTCAAAACACCCCTAGTACCCAATATAAAGCCCGCCGCCACGATCCTCGAGCTCGCTGGCAATGTGCAAAACACCATCGGACTTTGGGTCCCAGCCCAATTTCGCCGTGCAACGCACGTTCTTCAAAAGCGGAAGCCGCGCCTCGCTGAGCGCCAACGCCAAGTCGATCGCATCCAACTTGTCCGTGGTGCCAAGCATGCCGCTGCTATCTATGTACAAGGTGCGGAGCGGGCGCGGGTCCAGCCGCTTTTGGAGGTACCGCTCGTCAAAAAACTCCGCCAGAAGGTAGTCCACCGAAACCTCCAAGGTATGGAGGTTTGGGCAGAGCTCGAAGACCGAGTCGAGCGAGTTTGCATGGAGCCCGGGCATCGGGAACTGGATGCGGAGAGACCTCAAGTTGCGGCCAAACTCAAGGAGGAGATGCTGGAAGCCAAAGTGCTCGACCTTTGGGCAGTGTGCAAACTCCATGTGGCGGATGGTGGTGGGGAACGCCAGCTGCATCAAGAACTCGTCCGAAATGCCGCCCGACACGCGGAGATACTCGAGCCGCGGCGGCCATTTGATGCCGCTGTAATCGCTGATTTCGATCGACAGCCGCGGGAACGAAAGGTGCGTGAGCGAGTCGAGCTGGCGGATCGACAGAAACAATTCCTCGAGATTGAGCGTCTCGGACACGAGCCGCAAATCCAACGACTTGAGCCGCACACAGCCGCGGAGGGCCATTAGAGGCCCCAAGCCAAAACTGGTCTGCGGTGCCACGAAATGCACAAGCACGGGCCGCAGCCGTTTGAGGAGCTTGGCCACAGACGCGTTTTTGCCGCTCTGGTTGACGTACGCGAGGTCGAGGTCCCGGATATACGAGCCAAACGTCTTGTGGCCATTCACCGTGTCCACAAACCGATGGAAGTTGTCTCCCCGCAACTCGGGCCGCCTATATAGAAGCGGCGCGGCCATTGCATGGAGAAGCCTGCTGAGGCGGAGAAACCGCGGCTTGAGCTCGCCCCAGAACCACAATATTTCGAGGATGTACGCGACGATTTCAGGCGGAAGCACCGGCCGTTTCTGCGCCGCCTGGGCGTGCTGCTGGGCGGCCTTTTCGAGCTGCAAATCCCGCATGTGGGCGTCGCTGCCGTAGTACAAGCAGCACGCTAGCACGTCGACCTTCTCGAACTGCGAGAGCGGCCATTTCTTGCCCTGCAATTCCGCCTTTTGCGTGAGCACATACACGGACCGGATATTGGTATTCTGCGCCGGGTTGAAGTCCTGCCAATTGCCGAAATTGTCGGTGGGCACGTGCTCCGGATCTTCCCCCCTTCTATTGTCCCGCCCCTCCTCCACAAAACTCGTCTGGTATACATATCGGCGGTAGGGAGGACGGGTTTGCTTGGGTCTGCGCTTGTTGGCTATGGTGGGCAGGCCGCGTCACGTGGCACACGGCGGTTTTGGGATATATCCAAAATATGGATGCTGGTCGATTCAAAAACGCCTTTGGACGTAGTTTTGGAGCACAAACAGAGGTGTCAGACCGAGGCTCTTGGTGATCTGGGGCCTCAGTGTCTAGTGCCTCTGGACCTAACGACCAAAGAACAAAATACAGGTCTTTTTCCTGGCCTTCTTTACGGTTCCTTGGCAACTCCTGCAAGTCTGGCCAGCAAGTTCGGCAAATCAGCTACAAAGACGCCGTAGCTTGAACTCGCTAAGTTGGAACCATATTCGTTGGACCGATGGGCCGGTATACTGGGCTGAGGCGATGCGCACTGTATCTGCGACCGTTTTGGTGGTGGCAAATTAGTAATAAACGCGATGTGCCAAATCCTGACAGGGCTGATTTTGCGCAATTTCACTTGAATGTGTAGTTTTTTTTTTTGGAATTCAAGATCAAGGACGATTTACAAACTTATGTTTTAACTGTGGTTGACGAAGGTTGCCTGAAATTAGAGGAACCTGACAATGGATCAAATGACATAGTTTGTAGAGTGAAAACGGTGCAGGTCTGGCGGCCACCATTCTGCCACATAGACAGACAGAGGCACGTATTGGGAGTTGATTTTTCCAAGATAGGAGAAAACTCATAACTGGATAGCAAAAGGCTGAGAGCTGGGCTCAAAGAATTGTATGTTTTCGTTCACTAGCTCCATTCGCTGTAGCATATTGAAATACTCAGACTGTCAGACCAGGTCTGTTGTGGTTGCCCATGTATCCATCGGGTTTCATGTGCGAGTTCCGAATATGATATGAGTCTCCTTCATATACTGACAATTGCCGTAACAGGCTTTTGTGAAGACCTGAATATTGAAAATGATCCGGCGATAGAATCATTTTATACATTTCTGAGAACTTGGCTCAACACGTTGGGGTCTATAAAGTCTGCTTCAAAACGCCAATGTTGTTCCAACTTCATGATTTACGCCACAGAGGTCTACTAGACTTTTTTCGTGCCCAAAGTCCAGTAAAAAAGCACATTCCCCAAATGCAATTAGCGCGATGCTGGCCCATTTTCCTTTTGCAGGCTCCTAAAGAAGCTTGGTAAAGAATAATTTTCGCAATATTTGCGCCTTCAATTTCAAACCATTTAAAGTTTAAAATGGATCTCTTACTTCATTTCAAAAAATCATAGCCTTTATTGAAGAATACCATCAATGAAATTTTTTCTTTACTTCGTTCTAACCTGTCCAGAAATATGGTAAGAATCAGCGGCCTTTTGAACTTGATTCGCTTCCTTTGGTTTCGGCATTCGGGCGCCATTAACATTGGTGGCAGTTTTTGGATCCACCTACCTTTGACAGAAGTTATTGACTGGGGAGTGAATAATAAATGATGTTTTTGTGACTGTTGTTTCCACGCAATTTTAGGTCCAAAGTATGCATCTGTGTCTGTGTTGTGTGGTGACATACGTTTTTATATGAGTGGATTCCCGATATCTTTACGCTGCGCACTACAAACATTGTCTTGCGTAACCAGGTGAACGCAACGTGTGCCTTAATTATTATGGTTCGATGCTGCGCGTTCTTTACCAACTAAAAAAATCCTTTCAAAGTCCACAAACCCTATTGTATTACTCCAGTTTCTATCATGTGACAAAAAGATTGCAGCACCACAATTTCGCATATGGTCTCCCACTACACTACTCAGTGTGGCCCTATGCAGCTTAACTAACGTTGATCGGACGGGAAACAGTGCTTCCTGAATGGTATGGCCGCAACCGACAATTCTTTTTGGAGGAAATGGATATCGTCTGAAGATGACATTAGTTCTTAAATTCAGGAAGTCGCATCACCATATATTTCACATTATTTTCTGACCTCAGTTGTCCATTTATGTCATGGTCATGAAGTATGGGAGTCATTATTCGGACGCAGGTCTGAAACGCTGCTATAGCGATCAGACGCTAACCCACCTCTACAATGAGTGTGAGATTGCGCACTTTTGGTGGCAAAAGATCGGTTTTCAAGCTCCAGTGGACTTAAGGGAGATGCTAGCTCCTTTAAATACTCTCCTTGACAATCCACGAAATCTTAATTGGTTTGTAAAGTCGTTCGCAGAGTTGATTTACTAAGGAACCAGGAGGCAAAGACGGATATACGTCTGCCGCCTTGTCGAATGAACTATGGTCACGGGCCCTAAAAAAACATATCCCATGGAACGTTGACATTTTGCTAATATTATTCAAGTGATTTACATTGGTTATGGGCAGAAGTCTTTGGGAGATTTCGTGAATTGATGCTCGCGCCTTCTCACCTGAGCCAATGTTGCGATCTATTATAGTTTTTTTTCTTTATAGTTTTTCGCTAGTGGTGGTGTCTTATATCCCTCCAGTTACACCCTGGTGTTTCTGTCGAAAAAAGAAAATGAAAAAGGCTAGTGGCTGTATCTTGACTACAAGATGAAAGGTTTATAGACAGTTCAACCTTGGCGAGTAGGCAAGTCTATCTGTGGTATTCGGGATGTGAAAGTCTTACCCTCTTAACCTATGCGCCATCCTGACTTCCCTTTATGGTCACTGAGATAATGTTATGATAGGTATGCGAATGCAACCGATCCCATATACAGAATTTAACATATTCCCTATACCTCTGATCATGTCCCTGGCATATCATAAGATTATCCTCTCATCATTTGGATTTTTGTTCTAGAACACTTAGTTTTCATAGATAGACACAAGCCTAGATCTACCTTTACCACGGCTGTTGGATCTGTGACGTCACACTATCACCTGATCTCCAGTTGCAGAGTCTCCAGGACTCTTTCTGGGCGTGTGCGGTTATATTTACATTCGACAGCGACTCGTACTTCCTCCGGAAAGGGCAGACAATTCTCCAATGGCCCCAAGACTAGAATTAAACAGTTGTACCGATGTGTATGCCTAATACTTCACCATGTATTCCACCATATAGTATACCTAATATCTCACCTAATATCCCAACCTTATATCCCAACATCCATTCGCACCCCATACTCCACCACTTAAATTATGTCAGTTCTCCTGCTATATTCCGGTTGCCAAAATTCGACTCATATCCACCATAGTCACTTTCAATACACTATTTTCACAAATCTACGTCAGGAGTTTTGCATAAAGTAAAGCTATGCAAGTATGGCTCACACTTCCCCTGTGCTACGAGAACCAAACGACTGTACCAAAATACCAGAGTTGCCATCCAAAGCTCGAGTCGTGCCAAAACAGCTTGGAACGACTGAAAATTTTGCAAATGACACAACCGCACTCGATGCTTTTAACGTTTGCATTGGCCGCCATACAGAGACATGCACAATTCAGTCTTGAGTATTTACCCCAAGCTCTTGATTCCAAGTTAAGAAAAGAAAAGACACTGTTCCAAGCGCCCTAAAAGCACTAGCACAATTACGTTGACATTTTTTGCACTAGATGGCACAAGGAAAAAAAGATCATCTGGATGAAGTGTCCCGAAACCTTACATAAGTACCAGGAAATTAGACAACAAAAACATCACACAGCTGCCTCGCAGACTTCTCATGAGATACCTGGTATGATGCCTCCTATAGTGGCAGCATGAGGACTGAAATGACTCGTCACCACCGCCTCTCTACAGCTGAGACCACCATATTTTAATCATTACCTCGTTCATTTAGGACGTTCTAAAACACAGTATACTAATCCTCGAGCGCATCGGAAAGCTAAGACATGCGCCTAAGCCAACTTGGTCAACAACTTACCCTGAGGCTTCTCCTCGGTAAACAATCTGAACCACACCTCAGGAACCTTCTCCAAAGGATTCTTGAGGCCAGACAAGTCCTCCACATGCACACCGCCCTCTGGCTTCACCTTGCCTGCCTTGATGACGCTAACAATGTCGCCAACAGCCTCAGGGATTTCGGAAGCAAAGTCAAACACAATGAAACCTTGCACGGTCAAACGGTTGCTGATGATCTCGGTCCACGAGTTCACGGCCAACTTGGCTCTGTCGTTGTATCCAGAAATGGCACCGCAAGCAATGACGCGGCCGTATCTCTTGGTGCGCTTCAAAGCAAAGTCCAACATCTCTCCACCGACGTTGTCGAAGTACACGTCAAAGTGCTCGTCACCAATAAACTCGTCCAATTTCTTTTGGTAGTCGGCGTCTCTGTAGTTGGCACAGTAGTCGGCACCCAAGGACTCGACCCATTTACACTTGTCGGCCGAGCCGGCAATTCCGACAACTCTCGAAGCTTTGAAAAAGTGCTTGGCAAGCTGCACGGCCATGGAGCCAGTGGCACCCGACGCAGCGGAGATAAGCACAGTCTGGCCCTCCTTCAATTGGCCGACCTTCTTCAAGCCGAAGTAAGCAGTCAAACCGGTGAGTCCGATGGCAGACAAGTACCATTCGTAAGGAAGCAGCTTGTCGATTTTCGTGCTGACGCTGGCCTCTGGAATCACAAGTTCCTGGGACCAGTTGAGCAAGCCGGTGACAACGTCGCCAACGACGTATTTGTCACTCTTGGACTCGAGCACCTCTCCCAATCCAAGACTTCTGATGGGCTCGCCCTTCAAGATAGGAGGCACATAAGATCTTTTTGGGTCCTGGCCTGCAGCGATCCAGCCTCTTTGTGTAGGGTCGTTGGAGAGGTACAAAGGCTTAATTCTCAACTCACCATCTTTGACGGCTGGGACTTCAGCATCGACCAACTTGAAAGTAGAGTCTTCTTGGCCCCAGGCTAAGTTGACAGCCTTAACAGGCGCGTTTTCAAGGACAATTCTCGAGACCATTGTGTGATAGTTGTTGGTTGTTTAGGGTTTTTGGTTTTTGGTTTTTCAATTCCAAATTTGCCAGTTGCTCTCCCCCAGATCGGATATATATATATATCGGAAGCGGAGAATGGCCTCCATTCGTGAGTGCACATAGACACGCATGCAGCAACCAAGTGCGCCGGCTTACGAAACGCTGCGCGGGGCACAGGAAAAAATGGTCCAACCAGTATCTTCGGCAGGTATCGGCGCACAAGCATCTCCGTCTAACTCCGCGGCCGGTGTTGGGCGCTGCTTTTCAATGACGTAGTTTTTCTATGGTCTACTAAACTAAAGGCCACCAGTGTCTCTGTATAGTCGCCTGGAGGCCGTAATTAGAAGAGTGCTCTTTTCCAAACCTACTGCTCTTTTCTGGTAGGTGAAATCTCTTCGCCCACAGACTAGCCGTCCCAGTCTTGCATTCGGTATCATCACGTGAGACTGCTGCGAGCCTTCGGCCACAAATTATGGCGAACGTGCCGAGACTTACAAACTGTACGTCTAAGCCTTTCTGGCAGGAAGGCACCGTGGAATCTTCTGGAACATTTTTATTTTGGTGGTTTTGAAATCTTCGCAAGGACTGGCAATTCGTTAAGGCCGGTCAGTTTTTGGTCTTGAATGGATGGAAATATTAACTACTCCTATATACCAAGTACACAATGCCAGATTTTGTGGGTGCTCGGAAAATAAATTCTTCTGGACAAGGCTTCTCTTGCAGAAAAAAATTTAGAAATCCTTGGGTATGTTTCCTAAGTATTCGGTATTTCTGTATCTCATTTTGAGAAAGTAAAGGCTCTCGACGAGGAAACGCTGTGAAAGCAGAACACGCTCAGGCAGCTCACCAACAAAGAATCTATTCTCATATGTGTATTTTTTTTATAACGGACACATGCTTCACATTTACAGTTATTCCTCTGTCCTGTGTAAACAAACTGGTAAAGAGAATGCTCGATCATAAAGAGGCCTTGTATCGTGACATTTCAGAACTGACAAAATATGTATAGCTTTTGTCTAAGATTCCGTTAGAAGGCAGAGCACTCTAGCTTTTCATTTCGTGAAACCTCCACCATGAATCTTAGCTGAAATATGTGCAGATTGTCCAGTGTTTTTTTGAATCAGCAAACCTGCACTTACGTCGAAACATACTAAAACTCGTCGCACTGCATTTTCGTGCCTTCAGGCTAATGCTGTATAGAGGAAGCTAAGTACGAAATCAAATTCGCTTTAATGACTTGAAATATATTAGGTGATTTGTTGTAGTCATGGTCAATGTGATATTCTCCAAGATTTTTTATTCGTTATTATGGAGTAAAACTCGTGATTTAAGACAAGGCGGTCTCCGATTCTCAGCTCAAAACACTTTGTAGGGAAGCTTTGGGATGTTGTCGAAGTCATGAAACTCACCCAGAATGTTGCGAGATCCACCCGGTTTCCAGCAACAAAACATATTGTGCCAACATTTTTTAATTGTATTATGGAATCGTTCACTTGGCCGAGGGAGAATAAAACATTCAGTGTCTCAAGGGACATAGGCCTTATGTATTACTATTTGGTCACTGATTTTTTCAAAGCTCTAGGAATATTTGCTTTGTCTATAAGTCACGTGAATTAGACCCGATAGCTCCAGAGTATGCCATAAGTTATTCAAATTGGTATCTGACGGAACTCAAAGTAACGGAATCGCCTATTGTCTTTTATGCGCTAACATGGACCCTCAGTCTTACCCTGATACCAAGGACCTTATAATGCCAGTCTATCTTGATTGATCTTTTCTTTTTAGTATCAGTTGTAAACAGTCGATTTACAACTTATATAAATTAACTTGCTAGATCCGCGCACTTATACTTAGTGTTTTCCCACGTTACTCAATCTCTCCTGTATATATTAAATACTGATGTCATTGGTAACGATCATCCGCTTCTGTGACATATCTGACGTATTACCATTTGAATACTATTATCATTTATACTTACCCCAGAGTGGACAGACAAATGTATAGCACAAACCATGCATACCCTTCCATCTCCCTATAAAAGTATTTTTCTTCGCAAATCCATTTTTCCTTGAGCTTCATTCCTATATGTTCTTCATGTTTTCATCTTTCGGCCCATATATTACATTAATTCAAATTTACCGTCTGTCGCATAGCGTGCTCGAATCCCGTCCATGTGTCAAGGGAAGATTGCTATATGTCGCAAATTTTAGTTATACAGTCATTTTCAATCAAATCCAAGATAACTGGGCGACTCTTAATTTTCCCTCGTCTATAATGAAGTAGCAAACGTTGTACCTCGCTTTCACCAGAGGGCGGATTCGCGGAATACCGAACAGAGCGTCAGCGTCCTGATTGCTAGAGAATTGCAAGAAAGGCTTGCAGAATCACCATCAGGTCTATCCTGTTCTTTCGCGGAATTCCTAAACGGTTCCGGTACTGCAGGCAGGACACCCACTACAGATACCTGAAGAACGTGAAACAACAAACTCGTCTGGCCAAAATGTAAAAAAAAATCTAGATATAATACTTCACGCACTAGATTAACATGAACTCAAGAATATACTGAAATAATTCTCGACTTCTTCACGAACCAGAAAATCTAATTGTATGTGCCCTGCACAATGCCTCGCCGCATGAACAGACGGGTTTCTTTTTCTTGAGGTCGTGTGCGGCCTATTCTCGCGTGAGGATCGGTAAAAAATTTTCTCCCCACCATACTTATATCTATCCCATTCTCTTTTATCTCTCACGAAAACAAACAGAACGTACATTCAAGATGGTTTTAGTCCAAGATTTGTTGCACCCAAACCCTGCCTCCGAGGCCCAGAAACACAAGTTGAAGACCTTGGTCCAATCGCCCAGATCTTTTTTCATGGATGTCAAGTGCCCAGGATGCCTTAACATCACTACTGTTTTCTCCCACGCCCAAACTGCTGTCACGTGTGACGGTTGCTCTTCGGTTTTGTGTACCCCATCTGGCGGTAAGGCTAAGTTGACCGAGGGCTGTTCTTTCAGAAGAAAGTAAATTCGCGTCTAGCTTATGGACTTGTAGAAGGAACGAAAATATCAAGAGTCGACAAACCCCCGGGAAGAAAAAGTCTGCAAAAAAACAAAAAAAAAAGGAACATCAGAATTTATGAGGATGGCCCAGGGATGGCTGTGGGCGATGCAGCTCCCTCGTCCTCGTTTTTTCCACCAATTCATCTCGCTTAATGCTATTTTTACTTCTTCGTCAGTCATGAAGATCCTTGCGTTCAATGACTGGAATTCACACGAACACGTGCGTGCTGAATCAGTGCTGAGTGGGCACGGCGCGTGCTTATTGTGAAGCTACAATCCTCAGAATGCATATGTATTATAGATAGTCCACGGACAGGTAATTGGAATACACATATTTAAACACTTGAAGCTGGTGTCCAGTTTTGTAGATTTGGTGCCGTAGATTTGTGTTTGGGGAGGCACAACCACCTGGATGTGGCAAGGCGTCTCAGGTTATCGGCACGGACTTTCTAGTGAGTCGGCCAAATGCATGCAAATATACAGATATTTACCGTTCCAGGCGGCCGTAGGTGGGCCAGAATTTGCAGGCTTGGTCTGCTTCGTCATTTTTTATTGAGCACCGTGGGATTGACCCTGGAGTCGAAGGGCAATAACCACTGGTGTTGGAAGTCCGGAAGTATGGTCTAGCCCATCATGTTTTGCCATTGTCGGTCATTTCAGTTACAGCATGCATGGAAATACTCACGATTCTTGGAATATATGGAATAAATCCCATGGAGACATACCTAACATTTCTGCCCACACATTTCTTCTTTGATGGGTCTCTCATTTGTTTAGTTTAGTGCTCCCTTTCAAATGTATTTGACACGGCTTGATGTTTCTGGCGTTCTTATACATGTGCCAGAGCTGCACCGACAGCTCTATCAGGTCTAGGTCCGAGTCAATGGGATATATGAAAGTACTTCTGGCAGAGGCTCGATGCAAGGAATATGATATTGGCAGGACTTCTTGACTGGCGCTGTCTTCGATTTTGACCTTGGTGACATCTACGTGCATCCTGGGACATTTCACGTCAGGGGGATCATTTTCCGTGCCGCTTGATTTTGGTAGCATGTGTAGATTGCCTGTGGCACCTTTGCGGTAAGTATTGTGAGAGATCGGGAAAAGGTTTGTTGAGGCTCAAAAGGATACGATTGAAATATTGTAGATAGAGTAGAAAGCAATACCGCCCGCTGAGAAAGTAAGATCCAGACTCAATAATCGACTGCTGTGCTTGCGAGCTAAGAATAACAGACTGCAAATACATTGATGTTTGAGAAATCAAAGAGCTGCATATCCTGGAATCATCTATTAGTACTATTGTTGATATACATGACCTAATACTCATTGATATACATAACCTAGTACTCGTTGATATACATAACCTAGTACTTGTTGATATACATAACCTAATACTCGTTGATATACATAACCTGATACTCGGTGATATACATAACCTAATACTTTTCGATATACATAACCTAATACTCGTTGATATACATAACCTGATACTCGGTGATATACATAACCTAATACTCGGTGATATACATAACCTAATACTTTTCGATATACATAACCTAATACTCGTTGATATACATAACCTGATACTCGGTGATATACATAACCTAATACTTTTCGATATACATAACCTAATACTTTTCGATATACTTAACCTAATACTCGCTGATATACATAACCTAATACAATTCTTACACAATCTTCTTGAAGTGAATTTCATCCCATTACTGAGAAGCATTCATTCGAAAAATGACATGATGTTAAATGCATCTCCCGGTTTTATACTACTGGCATTCTCCCAGCAGCTATCCCTTCGACTTGACCGTATATTACAATTAGCATGCAAGTCGCCCTTTCTTATCAGCAGGCCCGTAGGAATGCAGTCCATTTTCATTTAAAAAGTCGACCTTCTGGAGTAGAAACGGGCCTCTAATTTACTGGTCCGTCAGTCCTCATCTTGCAAAGCTTAAGATATTGTCGCCCGTCGTTAATAGTCCAGGTTCGGAAAAGACAAGACGTCTCATCCCGACCCGGCCCTATTGCCCAGTCCGTTTTCTGATCCAGGGCCATCACCCTGCCAGCTTGAACCCACAAGATCGCCCCACGACGCTTGGCAGTTCGATCCTGTGGATCTATGTCTCTCGACCCTCAAAAGCTAACGCAAAGATTTTGGCTCAAACAACGGGCGTGATTAAAAAAAAAAACAGACTCAGGACATCTGCCGTAAAATTTGGGCAGACAGTCGCATACGTCGACACAGCTAGTGTGCTGGCAGAGAGCCCCTGTTCTGCCCCGGGTCCTCACGGCCAACCACGCGAGGCCCGTTCCTGCCAAAAAAATCTTATTTCTATGTACAATCAACTAAAAAAAGGCGCTATTTCCCGTCGTAGGCCCGCAAGTCCACATCGAAGCCGGCCTTCTTGCCCTTGGCGCGGTACTTCCGGGACTGCTCCAACTCAGAGGCCAAGGAATCAAGGTCGTCTAGCGGGTCGTCGAAATCGGCCTCCAGTCTGCTGGTGAGCTTCTTCGTCTGCTGCTTGCGCTTCTCCTTGACCACGAACTTCCGCTGGAGATTCAGCATGCGCTTCAACTTGTCCATGTGGGCGTCGGACAAGCGCGACTTGACCAACGCACTCTTCTTGCCCAAGGCCCAGAGGTCGCCCTGGCGGGCCTTTCTTGCGTCGTGGTAGTCCTGCTTGCCCACGCTGCGGGGCACCTGCCACAACTCGATGTTGCCCGACGGCGCACACACCTTCAAGCGCACGTTCTTCTTGACTTTCTCCGGGGTCTCGAGGATGCGAGGCAACGCGCAGGGGTCCTCGTGCTGGTGGTCCCGGGCGTCTCGGATGGCCCGGAGATCGTCGGGGCCGTTCTTGGCCCGGTGCATGATCAAGTACGAGAAGGAGCCGGACTCGGAGTTGTTTCCGCCCGGCCGGCCGGAGCCCTGGAGCAGTTTGGCGGTGCTCTTGGGCATGTGCTTGAGCCCGAAGCCGTCCTCGGCGTCCTTGTTCCACAGCGTGGCCAACCGCTTGCCGCGCTTGAGCTCCATGGTGTAGCGTGGCCGTTCCACGACCTGCTGGAAGCTGCAGAATTGCAACCGGTGCTGGTGGCCGGAGATCTTGTAGAACTTGGGGTCTCCGAGCTGCAAGGGGCACACTGCGTGGTGGGCGCAGGGGGCCACGACGCTGAGGTGGAAGTCGACGTCAGGCGGGCCATTGCCTTGGGGCTCTGAGCCAGGGCCGTTTTCGGGATTTGAGCCAGGGCCGTTTTCGGGATTTGAGCCAGGGCCGTTTTCGGGATTTGAGCCAGGGCCGTTTTCGGCCTCTGGGCCAGGCCCGTTATTCTCGGCACTTGTCGTGCTGTCGTTGGCTCCGTCTGGCATGCCCCGCCCGGCCACGGGCACCACGTCATAATCGCCGGTATCCTCAAACTCAAACCTCATGTCCTCGTCGGAAACAGGCCCGAACTTGGCATTGATCTGCGCCTCGAGGCCCACTGGGGCAGCGCCGGCCGCATCTCCGTTTTCCATCTGCTGGAGAAGCGCGTGCTCGTACTGGATATGGTCCTCTGTGATGAGCTGGTCCTCCTTGCGGAGTTTCTGTGGCTTGACCGACGAGCCGCGGATGTATGGCCGGGGCACGCGGCCCACCTCGCCCCGGTGGGACTCTGGGCGGAGCATGACCTGGCGGGCCCGGGCCACGATCTCGAAGCCGAGCGCGTTTCCACGCTCGACAATCACCAAGTGGCCGTCCGGCTTCAAGAGCCGCAAGATCATGTGGAGGTTGGTGTCCACGTCTTTGGGGAAGTTGTACTCGCGCGAGAGCAAGGCCTGGTTGACGATGATGAGGGCGTACTGCTTGGTGGAGGGGAGCGCGTCGCGCAACCTGGTGACCACGGTGATTTGCGACGCGTCGACCTGGCCGATGTAGTGGGCGCCGGCGTCGTTTGTCTCTTTGGGTTCTGTCTCTTTGGGTTCGGTCTCTTTGGGTTCTGTCTCTCTGGACTCTGTCTCTTGAGATTCTGTCTCTCTGGACTCTGTCTCTTGAGATTCTGTCTCTCTGGACTCCGTCTCTTGAGATTCTGTCTCTCTGGACTCCGTCTCTCTCGAATCCGTCTCTCTGGACTCCGTCTCTCTCGAATCCGTCTTTTTGGACTCCGTCTCTCTCGAATCCGTCTCTCTCGACCCTGGTCCGCCCCGCGGAATCTCGCTCACCTGCCGCGACAACAAGATCTTGGCCCGCTTCTTCATCTCCCGGTTGCTCCGGCCCACCACATAGGCCTCCTTCGTGCGCGGCGCAAACCCGGCGCCCATGAGCTCGTTCAACGCAAGCATGCCCGTGGCCGGCCCGTAGCCAATGTCAAGCACCAGGTCCGGATGGAAATGCGGCCCGACACGCTGCTTCAACTCCGAAAGCGCCCGGTACGCGTGCGAGTAGTTCTGCAAGAACAACGCCGCAATGTGCGCGTCCGCGTCGAGCGCCAGCTCCGGCGCCCGCTGGATCTGCTCCTTCTCAAGGCTCTGGTAGATCTGCGCAGCCCGCTCGCGAAGCTTGGCCGGCAGCACCGCCAGCAAGATGTTTCTGCCAATGACCCCGGCGAGCTCGGCGGGAAGCTGCGTCACCAGGCTGTCCACCCGGGCCCCGAGCGTGCGCGGGTCGAGCCGGGCCTCCTCGGAATTGCGGCCATGGACAAACGAGCCGTCGGCCTTGCGGAACGGCGACGGCGCCTCCAAATACGCGGGCTTTTCGCCCGCGAGCGCCACGCTTTTCACGTGCCGGCCGTCGGCGGCCGCGCCGGCGGGCCGCCAGTGCTCGTCCCGCACCAACTGCCCGAATTTCTCGCCATTTTTCCGCCGGTCAAAAGGCAACTGAGGCTGGGCCCGGGCTGTTTCGGGCCCGCGGCTCTCTTCGCCGGCGGCGGCCGGGGCCAGGTGCTGCAAGCTGCGTCTTGGCGTGCACGTGCCTAGCAACGCACGTGTCAAATGTAGGGGCCGCAGCGGCATTGTTCGGCGGGTCATGGCTGGCTTGTGGATGGACTTTTCGGCCTGGGCCGGCGCAGCTAGATGAGCATCGGCGTCCTGCAGACGGGCGGGTCACGTGACCGGGCCGGGCCTGGAGGTATGTTGGGCGTCGTTATGGGCTGGTCTGTCTCTGGCAGGTGTCGTGATTCCCGGCTGGCTTTTCTTATTTTTCTTGCTTTTCTTGATTTTCTTGCTTTTCTGGCTTTTCTGAATTTCTGGGGTTTTTGAATTTTCTGGCTTTTCTGGCTTTTCTGGCTTTTCTGGCTTTTCTGGCTTTTCTGGCTTTTCTGGCTTTTCTGGCTCTTCTTGTTATCCTGGCTCTTCTGGCTTTTCTTGTTTTTCTTGTTTTTCTGGCTCTTCTTGATTTTCTGGCTCTTCCGGCTTTTCTTGTTTTTCTTCTGTTTCGTGACGCCCGGACTGCTAGACTCTTAGGCATAGATTGTGCGATAGGTCTAGTCAGAGGCCGAGAGCTGTAAATGATGCTAGAAAGCTGTAGTTTGATCTTGCTCCACCTTGTATTACTGCCTGCTGTAATCATGCGTATCAACAAACGGATGAAATCCAGCAGAAATGGCTTTAGATATGGCCTGTGTGAAATCGTCAGGAATTGGAATTTGGGTGGTCTCAGATAGCCCTACCATTCTGAAGCCCACTAGAGAATGGCACCATGGAGGGTTATGACCCCAAAAGTTTTGCTTGCTCTATTTTGACCACCAGAGTCGAGCTGTTTGGGAATGCAGCTCTAAGGTGGATGACATCCAGAGCTAATATCGGCGACAACCCGAAAGCAAAAAACACCAGTGATGGAAAGATCTTCTGTATTAAGACCACACTACGTAAAATGCCATCAGACATGACCTCGTGTTGATCTACGCCTTACTCTAATGAAATTCTTGATCCATGGTATTCTTCTCAGATAAGGTTCTGACTCTGGTGACCAGTCTTCCAGGCTTTACTACTTCAGAGAGATGCATACTCCCATGGTCTTAGAACTCGAAAGGTCTCATTCATCCAATAGACTCACTACTCCAACAATGTTCTTGTTTCGAAAATTTTCATTCTTCAATGATTTTCTCTCCTATAGAATCATCGTACCAGTAATATTTCACTCCAGTGAGATTCCTTCCAATGATCCATCTCCAATGGAATCATGACCCTATAAACATCTTTCTCCACACCACTCTACCAATATTCTTGCCCCAATGAATTCACTCCAATGAAGTTTTCGCCTGATTCTCACTACAGCTGACGAAGGCTCTCTGAGATTCCAAGACGCCTTTATTCAAGTGTCAAAGCGTTGTCAGAACTCATACTAACAAGCCACGATTCAAAGTAATCAGGAGATGTGATATGCCTGAAAACGGCTCTTTACCAGCTTTTAGCCGCCAACTTTTCTCCCTACGCTTTTGTTAGTGTCTATTGGCCAAACTTTGCATATAATCAACATTCCAAATTCGGTCTTGGCTTGCTTAACAAGTACAATTGGTTGGAAACTACTTGAATTTAGGCAACGACCACTAAAAAGAGACTGTCTTGTGACTGAAAGTGATGCCGCTTTGAGATACAAAAAGGATAAATACGATGTCAAAGTAAACATTGCGTAGAACACGCTTCTATATGGATCAAGTTTCATGCCTCTTCTACAAATATGCCTTCATGTTCAACGGAAATCAATGTGGGTCAACATGGCGGTAGTATTAGACTCTAATTTTTTGGCAGAAAATCACATATCTCAAATCTCAGACAAGAATATTGATTGTCAGTGATATCTCTTAGATAAACCAAACCCTCTGTTATATGCTCTTGCCTCAGTACGCATATTCTTTTTGCAATGTATATACAAAGTCTGGGCAGGACTACAGCTTCCCCCGGTGCCTGCTCCCAAATCCCATTGCTCGTTCTCTTGACTTTTGGGTAAAACGATGTTTCAAAGGCCAAATTGTTAAGAGCGTATATTAGTAAAATGCAGTCACTTTTTTTTTGTTTGTGGATAATTCTCACATTGAAACGCAACCATTGTCACTATCTTCATCGGAAAAGTTTGATCGATGCAAAAAGCTAAATCTATATATGCATTTTAATCTCTGTTTCCCTTTTGTCTCTTGTCATTTTATCTCATTAGCTCAAACTGCTGATCTTTTGAATGAGGTGGGTCATTGATCACGCATTCACATAATAGTCTCCGAGGTATCTTTCATCTTTTGTTGTCGTCAGCCCCAGTTCTTTTCTCCCCGTATTCTATTCTCACATAGTGCTACGTGGCTTGATGCTCGCTATTTTTTAACTCCAGACTAGTGCTTTTCGAAAATCCAAGTATGAAAGCAGAATTGGGCGACCATTTCAATTCCCATTCAGCCTTCAGATGATGAGGCACACTTCTGCTGTGCCTTCTAGTTTGTGCCCCCCACTTGGCGGTCTGGCTGGTCACCCTGTATCTCAATGGAGCTATCTTTGTTGAGTTTGATGAGCAATATTTTCTTGAACCAGACTTAGCGATAGCAGGAGCAAGACCGGCATTTTTTAAAGTAAAGGGGGAGTCAGCCATAGCAGCTTCCAGTTTCAGACCTTGGTCATTGCTGCCATAGGAATTGAGCTTATTTCTTATCTCGCGGATCATCAAGGCGATTTCACTTTTCCTTTCCTTCTTTTCCCCAAGAAGAGAGAAATCCGTGGGAGGGGTTGCGAAATCCGTGCTGGGTTCAGATTTGAGGCTCTCTGATGATTCCAGATCCACAGCTCCTTCACTCTCAGAATCGTTAATTTCGTGGGTCAGATCCAACATCAAACTAGAGTCCAGGGATAATGCCTTGTGTTTTCTCACTTTTCGATTTCTTCTGACCAAAGGCCTTTGAAATATTTCCTCGTCAATCACAGCCAAAATCAGAAACGGATTGCGCATGTCGAATACCTCTGTTCCCACTTCTTCTGAGCCCACAACTCGCTGTTCAGACAAAGAAGTTTTGATCTCGAATCCACTAGTCAGATCTTTCTCTATCTGTTTAACCAAAGATTTCTGAAGAAATCTAGAAAATTCTTTTGCTGTGCAAGCGTTGTCAGTATTGCTGCTGCTGCTCACAACTCCATCTGATTTCTTGACAGATGCGTTTGCTGTGGTTGCAGAAACACGCACAAAAGGCGAGGAACAAGCTTCGGACTTTTCCTTAAGCAATTCAAAACTGTGTTTGTTGCGAGCACGAAACATTGTACCACGATTCATCATTTTTGTTGTGAGCATAAAGGTACTTATGGCAGATCCGTGGGGAGTCCCAGCTGAGCTGGGGTTGCCGCGGACTCCATGATTTCCTATGTCAATGAACGCCATTTTCTTCTTGAAGGCTTGATTCCTAGAGCTTCTTATCAAATTCAAGGTTTTAGAAGCAACTTGAGTGGGGTCTGTTTCCAAGAGTGAAATAACGTAATAAACAATAGGACCAAGCCCAATAATATGCAATAACCAAGTTGGGAGCCCGAAACGCTTGAGTGTTTGTCTAGTCATTACTGTAGCTTTCGAAGCAAGTAAATGTAGCTGGTAGGAAGAAAAATAAATAAGGGTCAATTCCAAATTATGTATGACTACTGTTGTTCGTGGTATGCTGGCGTGTTGAAAAACGGCTGCGAAATTTATGCTCGTGCGCATGGCGTTAGACCGAGAAAAGACCCAGCAGTGGAGTGCTGATTTTTAAGCTCTCGATGAAGTAAAAGAATCACTCTCGAGATTTAAAGAACAGGTGGCCAAATAGATTATATGAAAATACTTTTGAGGATTTCATGTGGGATATTGTGTGGACGATTTGAACCGCTGGATACTTCGTTGGGAGATCACAAATTCTCCCAGAGGCAACCAATATTACCAATCATCGTGAGAACATTTGTGATATTAAGCTTTTTGGGTAACGAGTGAAATAACAGAATCTTTTTTTCTTCGCAAGTGGGCATCGCTACCTTTTGCGCTGCATGTATCTTACTCGAAGTTATCTGGACCAACTTTGACTTGCGCCATTTTTTAAAAAGTGACTCCAAATGTTGGAGACAGGTCCCGCAAGTCCATATAAGAATCATACCTTGGAACTTTTTTTTCGAACGACCGTTATCAGAAGTCTTCTTGCATGGTTTTTTTGCAGTGACGTTGAGGTGACCATGTCTCACAATAAGAGGTATCTGAGATTCTCCGCTTGATAACAGCGGAACCAAAATGTCTTGTGAGTGGTCTGATTCATAAACAACCAATGCCAATCCTCGAGGCCACTCACTTTGGTTTCATGGCTTTGCATGATTGGAGTCTACTGACAACGGCAGTGTTTTTCCCGAAATAAAACAAGAGCATACTAAAGAACCACATGGGGCAGAACTTCAGCTTGCGCCTTGCTACACCCATCAAGATATTTTTATGAACTTGAAGCCTTCATCAAACCAGATCGCCTCGTGTCGTTTGCCTTCATGTAAGAAGCACTCGAACATTCATTCCACTTTCTTAATAAGCTTTCGGGTCCTCGGTCTAAGTGGAAGAACCCATTTAATAAGAACACTACCTCCGACTTGTCAGCACACAGTCCTGGTGGTCCCAATACTCTTGGGGCCTTTTGCCCAAGGTCACGTGGCTACGGCTGAACCCGCCTCAAATATACGTGAGGCCGACTGTAATATACTTGATAGGCCATTTATTAGGCGCACCAAGTGCACAGAACACGCCCAAAAAAAAAGATATGGTGCCACGCTTTTTGCCCAGCACCCCCCAAAGCAGCCGCTGCGTTTTCAAAGTACACATACTCAAACCAACGACGGCACCAGAAAAAAAAATGCCTCCCGTATCGTAGTCCTACCGGGCCAGCCTGCGAATGAGAGGCCGGCGCCGCGCACAGACCCGTGCACCACGGCCAATTGGCCAAGGCCGAATTTTCAAGCGAAACTCAACTCCTCCTCCATCTTTATCTGCCACGCAATTGCACACAAAACGCCCGTCTTCACCATGTCCAGAGCCTTCCTGACCCTTGCCAGCATTGCCGCCGCCGCATGCGTGCAAACTGCGGTCCAAAAACCCGTACACAACGACTCCAAGAGAAAGTTCTACGAGAACGAACAGCAGGTGGTGCCTTTGCCCGGCACTGTGACGCCCAGCTCACCCGCCGAGACGGAGGTTTTGGGGCCGCGCACGCTCGTCAACGGCGTGACGGTACGCACGTTTTCGCCGCTCGAATCGGCGCTCCGGTCCGTGCGCCAGACCGTGTTTTGTGCATACCAGGCGTCGTTTTCGTATTTGAACGACAAGAAACACGTGGTGCTCGAGCACGAGCGTCGTGTGACCGGCACCGTGGCCGCCTTGCATAGCAGGCACGAGGACTTGCTCCCAAACGGAGTGTATATTGCCATTGCCGGGCTTCTGGGCAACATCATGGCACGGAACAAAAACATAGTGGCACGTGCCGTGTACCCGGCGGTGCTTGGCGTGGCAGCGTTCGGCTACTTCTTGCCGCAGACGTTCCGCAACACGTTTGACTTTTTGTGGCGGGCCGAGCAGCGTGTTTTGCCGCAGGTGGCCCAGCAGCAGGTGGCGGCGTACGAGCAGGCCCATGGCTTGGTCGGGAGAGTCGAGGAAACGGCCGTTTCGGGCCAGCGGAAGGTGCACGACGGGCTCGAGAACTTGAGGCACACGGTGCTGAGGGTCACGGGCTTGAACATCGACGAGGAGGTGCTGAAGAAATAGATCGGGCCCCGTGGCCTTGTGTTTGAGGGGGTGTCTTTGGGGCGATTCGTGCTCCTGCGTGGGGAAGCCGGGGTTGCACGGAGGGTGGCCTTAGACACCGTTGTTGGTAATTTCGGGGAGTCTGTGGGTGTTTACGTGTGTTTTGGAGTATTTTCGTGTGTTCTGGAGCGCCTGTGGGCATTCTTGGAGAAATTTCGGAACACAGCGCAGCCTAGTGTTGAACTTCCTGGTTGTGCCTCGGGTCGACTTCTGCTCATCTAAAGGTTGGATATTTTCTGTGGATTTGAGGGGGTGCTGGTGGTGTCCCACTCGGTGCGTGATGTTGTTTTACGAAATGTATGGCGGGGGTAGGGGATTTGTCGTGGCGAGAGCTGCTTTTGAAGCATCTGCTTTCAAAAGAGCCGTTGAACGAACCGTTGAAAGAACCGTTGAAAGAACCGTTTTAAACCATTGAATGAACCGTTTGAAAGAACCGTTTGAAAGAGTGTTTGAAAGAGCCGTTTGAAAAATTCATTGAAAGAGCCGTTTGAAAGAGCCGTTTGAAAGAACCTTTTGAAAGAACGTCTCCGGAGGATCTGCTGTTACGAAACTGCTTTGATGAAACTGCTCCCCAGAAAAACGCTCCCACAAACTGCTCCAAAAAAGTCATCTTCGAAGCCCCCTGCCTTGTGGCATACCGGTTGGTGCCTCCATCCATCAATGAACAGGTAATTTCCCACTCACAAACGACTTCCCTTGATTCATGCATTCTGACCCACAGAAAACAACCAAAAAAAATCAAAACTCATCCTCGGCCCCGGCCACCCGTTCAGCTCCGCCCATGCCGGCCTACTCCTTTTGCGGCTCCTTCGAGATGAATGCACTCACAATCAGCCTAGCCAGCCGGTGCGTCAGAGCGCGTGTTGAAGCCCAGGGTTCACCAAGCTAATAAATGAGTTTTGGTGCCACAAACACGCAGGCTTAAGCACGCTCCAGGCACTCGATAAAGCATCGGGCCCCGTCACCAGGATCCCCGTCAACGGTTCCTAAAGCTTCCAGGACGGATTTTTGTTTTGCCCAATACTCAATTAATTGGCCACGCACAAATAGGCCCGGATTGCGACAGTGCGAAAGTCTGCAAAAAAACAAGAACCAGCTCCAGCACCGAAGTCAAGCCAAGCTCCTACCACTTCAAACTGACAATCTGGTACTGAGATTCTGGCCCCGCTGACCCAGAGCCCGCAGCACACAAAAGAGAACTCACACCGAAAATGGAAAAAGCGCCCGGGGTGTCTGTCTTCCAAACAGCGTACTCTACGTTGAAGCGGCCCACCACCGCAGCAGTGTCGAAAATGCTCCACAAGTTGGTGGCCCAGTATCCCCAAGCACCGACGAAAAAAAAAATCGGGGCCGTGGACTTGCAGCGGCTCATCGAAAAAGCCACCAAATGCCAGAAAAAAGCCATGACGTCACAGCAGACGCTCGTCGAGGCACTCACCACGTGGGCCACGGATTTGCCCAACGAGGACGTGGTCACCATGATGCGTGATTTCACGGACCTCATCGAAAACGTGGGCTTGGCGTTCGCCACCCAGGCCGACCGCTTGAACTCGTTCAAGGTCAAGTTGGGCGCCATTGCCAGCCGCGAGGAGCGGCAGCAGTTTCTATTGTCCATCCACGAAAACTTGCAAAAGCAGTACAACGACACCGCGCTCAAGCTGGGGCCCCAGGCCCAGCAGTCGACACTCTACTTGGACCAGATCGAGGAGAGCGAGTACAACTTGAAGCTCATTGAGCAGCAGTTGGCCCGCACCGCGTCTGTCAATTTGAGGGCGGCCATCACCGAGTACTTGACCTGGCTCCAGGGCGCTTTGATCGCCTTGAACCAGAAGGCAAACACGCTCGCGGGACAGATCCGCGAAGGCGACCCCACGTCGCCCGTGCGCAGATCGGAGATGCCGAACTGTGATCCGTCCGGCACGGGATTCCCGCTCGACAGCTCGAAAACCAGTCCTTTGAACATGCGGCCTCCGGAAAACCATTCTGGGCTGGGGAGCGGAAAGAAGGACCGCAGCGGGTCGGATGCCCGCATCGAGACCAGCCTCAGGGATATCGCGGAGTTGCTAAAGAGGGAGGATTTCTTTGCCAGCAATGTCGCGCGAGAGCACGACGACCTTGCCAGTGGGCTCAGGGACAAGGATACCATATACGACATTCGGAACTTCGAGGAGAACAGGGAAGGCTGGGGGATGCATAGCTGAGTGATGCCTTGGCCGAGGGCGGTTCTCGGCGTGTCCTTGCACTGTGTCTTGGGGGATTACCGGTCGGGCAATATCTCATTTATCAATTACATGCAACGTCTATATACATCTTCTCCATCGCCGCTTACAGGTTGTCCTTGAAAATCTTCTTGCCGATCTCGTACGACGATATCATGATGGCGCACAGCGGGGCGATCTTCATGACGCGTGGAGCAAAGCCACTGTAGAGCGCCCCGGCTCCCTCGATCTTGTATATGTGCGAGAGGAACTGGAACATCGACGCCTTCGTTTTGGGCTCCTTCTGGGTGGCTATTTGGAGTCTGGTTTTGCCCACGTCAAACGGGTTTGTGAAGAACGCCGAGATCACGCCACTCAAGGACCCTGACACGAAACTCGTGGCAAACACCTTCCAGTCGTCCTGCTTGACGTGATTATTGTCGAAGTCCACGCCCAAGCTTGCACTGAAACGCTCTTTGAAAAACTCATAGCACAGCCAGTAGATGCCCAGAAAGGGCACGTCTCTCCAGAGGGTGATCTGAAGGCCGGTGAACATCGAGCCGTAGCCGTTTTTCTTGAAGGCCGCGGCCGAGTCTTTTAGTAGGGAGCTGATGAGTTTGCTTCGGGGATTGTTCCCGTGTGAATCGGAGGGAATGGACTGGAGCCGCGTTTTTAGAAGCTCGATCGGAGACACAACGGTGGCCGACATGGTCCGTGCAAACATTCCACACAAGAGATAGTTGAGTGGATGGTCGCGTAGCGGGGAGATGTCTTTGATGTATTCGTATCCGGTGAAATAGATGATATTGGACGGTATGGCCATGAGCAACGTTAGCGAAAGCCCGCGCCATAAAACCGAGAGGCCCTCGTTTCGGCTGATCACCACCATGCCCTGGAATGTGGAAGTAATCTTGGGACAAGTCTTGGACGATTCGCAGTATGGCTTGTTGATCCAGAAAACTCCCGGGGGTGTCGACGTGACTGAGCGGGCCGCAGAGGCAGGTGCAACCGATGGCGCCTTGCAGCAATTCCGGTCTGTTTGCATGATTTCCTGCTGCTGTATTCGGATCCTGACGACGTCAAATGGCGTCACCGCAAAGGAGGTTACTAATGAGCCCAGACATGCGGAAATCATCTTTTGCACCGCAGAAATCTGGCCCGGCTGCCTGAAAGAAGCCGCATCCCGCAGAGAGAAATGAAGGTTCTCGTCCTCAATCGCTGCTCCCAACTCTGAAGACATCGCCATTTTGCTGAGACGTGGGTTTGAAATGAAAAATCCAAAGATGGCACTCTCGGCAAATTGTGCTGATAGTGCGCCGGTGTGCATAGTTGCTCGTCGCCTCCGGGCCCATAGTAAAATGAATCGTCAACGGAAACCGCCGGCCCACAGCAAGCAAGAAGATACACTGCGGTGGGTATCCTCAAAAGTTATCAAATTGAGTTTGAAGCTTGCTTGCGGTAAAAAAAAAAATTGCTTTTCTTCCCTCTCTTCAGGCTTACACATATATGGCTGAACGAGTGTTGCAACCCTAACGAAGCCAAGCGGGGGAAAAAGCCACAATTGTCTGTCGATCGTTTGGTGGGCTTTCCTGGTCATTGAGCCACCAGAAGCTCTGTCCAAAATCACAAAACATAGAATCAAGCGCTTGTGACTGCACCGCTCTTTGTAGGTGAAGCAACATCCATATGTATTGGTAGAAGTCCGATGCGCGGACTCCGGAACGCTCCACGAATGAACGAAAAGCACAAACCAAAAACCAGAATTAGACGATGCAATTCCACCCGATAGGAAGCAGGCTCAAGACCCGGCTGGTCAACGAATATTACTTTAACTTGTAGTACAGTAGTACATTGAACCTAGAATTTGACACCGATACTTTAATATTCAGATATGATGTCGGCGCAGGTGTAAATGTTAATATGCCCGTCCTGGTTGTAGTTGGTAGCCAACATCATACGATGAGGATGGAACGAGATGCGGGACAAATAGTTCGAGGTTCTGTTCGTGAGATACGTGTCGTGGGGATTCCTCAAGGTCGAAACAATGTCTCCTGAAGTCGTCCAAATGTTAACTGCCTGAGACCCTGTTGTGATTATGGGGGCATGCTCGTGAACATCGATGGATCGTATGCTCTTCTCTGTTCCCGTGAATGTGGAAACAGGCAGTGAGCTTCTTATGTCCCACAAGTTGATGAACCCGTCTGCAGAACCACTTACCAACTCTCTGAACCCACCTCTCTGCATATGCACATTCCTGATGGACCCCCGCCCAAAATTCTTAGCTCCCCCACGGCCATTCTGCCAAATCTTCACCATCGATTCACGTGAGTCGAGCCGTCGGTCGTAGACTCTCAAACTGCCATCGTCAAATCCCGCCACAAAAATATCACCTGCTACCTGATCGGACGTCAAGCTTGTGATCGAGGAAGATGACCGTGCGGGGATATCGGACAAGCAAAGCTCTCGAGGCGCGTCCCACACACGGATAATTTTAACATCACCACTGATCAACAAAGAACCCCGGGATTGCTGCCATTCGCTAATCAACCCAGAACTTTTGGAAGTAAGGAGCAAATCAGTAAGGGCTCTCCACGCAGCCACGATCTTCACGGAATTTTCTTCACTGTCGTCCTCAATGTGGAAGTCTTTATAGATTTTCACCACACCGTCTGATGATCCTGTCAAGACCAATGGGATATCGTCCTCGTTCAAAATTTTCAAGTCTGTAATCTTCGTTCCAAAAGGGTTTCCGTTGGAGAATTTGTGAACCACATTATTGCTCTCCCAATCCCATACAGTCACCGTGTCTTTTTCATCGGTCGAAACTAATAATTTCTCGAATTGCATGAACTCGATCAATTTGGGTTGCGTCTTGTTGCTAAGGACGGTCAAGTTCCGGTTCCAGTCACCTCTAAGGGCCATTTTCTTCTGTGGCTGAGTCTCTTGGATGGTCTGTTCGTTTCTGTTCCGCCGCCACAATCTTTTGACATATTCTTCCGAGCCTGGCTCATCAACTTCGGATTTTGACATTTGGGGTTCTTGGAACGTCTCGCAACTGTACTCAAAAAATCCTGATTGATCAGGAAGTTGTGTTTTATTGTGTTCTTCTCTCAAATGGTACCTCGGCGACTTGGGTTGATACTCGACGCCATAGTGGCTAGTGACTGGTCCAGAGTTGAGAATCCGCTTGAAGTTGTTTAAGTCAGTGTCTTCATTGATGTGAAAAGATTTGAACAACTTGCTGATTCCGAAATCTTTCAATCTTGATGTTATGGAGGACGAATCCAGACTGTTTGCGGAATCAGCCTTTCCGGTATGGTAGGAAACGGACCTTGTTTTCAAAGAGCCACCATTCATGGTGAGCTCATTTCTTCTGTTGATGACTGAACCACTCGAGGCTTGTCTTTTCGCGTTATCTCTCTGCATCGCAATTGGTGTTCGGTCAACGATCGGAGCTGACTTGAAGTTGTCTTTGATGTTGATCGTAGATTTACTCAACAAATATTCTTGCATCTCTTTGACCAACCCGGCCAATTCACTCTCATTTAGTTTGACCATGACACTGTCAATGAGGGTTTCCGCTAGCTCCTTTACTTCAATGTGGGGGTCTTCCGATAGAATTAACAAAGCTTTCCAAATGGAACTGAATATTGATCCATAAGCAGGAGATTTCTTTCTAAACTCTTGCAAGTTGTTGGGGTTGTCAATCAAGACTATTTCTTCCTCCAATTGATTGAACGCAACGACCAAGAAAAATTTGTCATATATCTTAATGAAGCGATTGATGAAGAACACTATTTCTTTTCTGACAATGGTGGATCCATCACCGAGTAGTTTGAGAATCACGTTTGCTAGTTTCAAGTCCTGTTGGCGCAATTCGTCCTTTCTTAAATCGGCGCTGACGTTGTTGGCGCCGCCGTTTGTATCCCTAAAGTGACCATTTGAGGGGCCATTTGGCTGCAATGATGAGGGGTGGATAGGCAATCTGGACTTCAGAGGCTGGCCGGATGGATCGTCCAGTATATCCGTCAAAAACGTGGTGAGTGCAATGATGATAGAAGTCCTTACTTCGGGAATCGGATCATTGACTAAGTCTAGGAACCTGGCCAAGTACCCATCCTTGTAAATGATCCATTTGCCCTCAGGGTACTTCAGCCACAATTGAGACAACAACAAACAGCACCATTGACGCAACAATGGGTTCTCGCTACTTGCCACGAACTTTAGGCAGTTTGTGACTAGCTCGATCGAAAAACAAAGCCGTTGGCCATTTCTGAAATCCTTGATGAACAAAGTCAAGATGAACGCGCTCATGGCTTTGTGGTCATCGTTCACTATGACACTGTTCGAGCCGCTGCCGTGGTTGATGGAGCCCCCCGGGGCTCCCGGGGCGCCTATCGGGTTCGAAGGACTAGAGTTCAAAATGAGGTAAAAGTAGTTGTAGCCTTTGTCCTTGCATAGCTCCTGCTGCGTGCTAGTGTGGTCAATCGCCATTATGCGTGCCCAAATGAAGATGAGAACGGGCTTCAACTCCTGGGCCGGGCTCTGAAGTAACTTGAGCACGTAGGGGAAGATGCCGATCGACAAGGATAGGTACACTGCCCAAGGCCCCAAGTCCAAGAATTTCAGAAGCAAGATGAGCGCTCGGAGGCGATGGACTTGCGAAAGGAGGACCTGGAGCACGATGGGCAATTGCTCCGGCGGGTCCTTGGTGGACGAGCCGGCGTACTTGAGCCAGATCTCGAACGCCGTCAATTGTTGCTCGAAGAAGGTGGAGTGCTGGTAGTTGGAAAGCGGCTGGATAGCTCCGCTGGAGACAGCGCTGTGCGTCGAGATGGAGCCGTTGGAGGCAGAGTGCAGGGCGGCGGGTTTTTCGGCGGGCGGCGCGGGCTTGCCCTGAGGCTCCGGGGGCGGGTAGGAAAACGGGTCGGGGCCGTTGTTTCTGATCAACTGGGCAAAGACCTGGTCGATGGCAAGGTCCCAGGAGTCCCACATGGGATGGAAGCGCACGGACTCGGGCAAGGGCGGGTCGCTCACGGGGTTGCAGTTGAGGTGCGGCATGATGCGCTTGGCGAGAAGAAAGTTGCGGAACAAGGCGGCCACCATCAAGTCCTGGCGGAACAAGCGCTTGAAGATGGGCCGCGAGAGCGAGGTCCATGCAATGGTGTCTGTGATGGCGGTGAAGATCCAGTTGAGCTCGCCCAAGGGCGTGCGGCGGTCGGTGAGCTTGCCGGGCACAACGACGTTGCCCGTGGCGTTTCTCGGGAGCATCAGGTAGTAGCTTTCCCTGAGCGGCAGCTGCATGACAAACCACCTGAGCGAGATGTCGATCGGGCACGTCAAGCAGCACGTGAAGAGGTCTGCCGGGAGGTGGGGGCTCATGGGCAAGACCTCGTGGGACTTGCACGCCGCCAACTGGATGGAGTCGAGGTATGCGGCCGTCGGGGACGGCGCGCTCATGTCGTGGTTGCCCTCGTTGTCGTCGTCGATCCGCTTCTGCACAAACTTCTTGAAGTTGTGCACGATGTTGCCCGCGCTGTTGCAGTCGTAGACGAAGATCACGGGCGCGCCGAGCCACGTCTGGAGGTCGTAGAGCGAGATGGGGATGTACTGCGTGTATCCGCGGTTGAACACCCAGATCTCGCCGCTGGCCGTGGGCTTGGGCACGCCGTGGCCGTTGTAGTGGAAGAGAATGCGCTCGTCCTTGGCGTTGCGCCGCAACGTGTTGCAGAAGCGCTTGACGTCCTCCACGCAGGGGTCCAAGGACTGCTTGTAGCGCGTCCTCAACGAGAGCGCCTCGTACTGGTTCTGGAGGCCCTTGCCGATGGCCTCGGTGGCCTTTTTCGTGTCCGGGAAATCCGCGGGGTCGCACCACGCCTCGTCCTTGGCGCAGGGGTACGGCCTCATGATGTCCGGCGGGTCCACGCCCAAGTTGAGGCAGAGCACAAGCACGGCAGACACGGTTTTCTGGCGGTCCTTCATGATTTTCCAGTCCACGATGGGCTGGTAGTTTTTCGCGTGCGGCGGCAGGCTCTTCACGCGGGCCAGCATGGGCGTGCCGTTGGCGTTGTGCCGCTTGTCGTCGTAGTAGATGTAGAAGTTGTTGGCCAAGGACGAGAGGAACGTTTCCGAGTTGTACTCCTCGGCGAAGCCGTGGCGCATTTTGCCGTTGAGCGGCTGGAGCGGCCGGGCGCCGGGCGCCTGCTTCTGGGAAGCCATTGTGGGGGTCGCGGCGGCCGATTGCTTGCTGTTTTGGTGCTGGTGAAAGAAGCGATCCTGGGCCTTGGAGGGCGCCTTGGGCTGGTCCTGCTTGCAGCGGGCGAGCCCGCGCTGTGTGCAGGAGATAACGGGGCCCTGCTGGTTGATAGAGGAGCCGGCCGGCTGCAAACGTTTGAAGGCGCAGCGGCGGTTTGTCGGCTGCCTTGGTGGGTGTCTCTGGTGGGTTTGGATTTGGGTGGGTTTGGATTTGGGAGGGTTTGGATTTCGGGTGGGTTTGGATTTGGGTGGGTTTGGATTTCGGGTGGGTTTGGATTTCGGGTGAGTTTCGTTTTGGGGTGAACTTCATTTTCGGGTGAGTTTGGATTTCAGGTGAGTTTGGATTTCGGGTGGGTTTGGTTTTCGAGTAAATTTGGTATTCGGGTGAATTTCATTTTCGGGTGAATTTCATTTTCGGGTGAGTTTGGTTTTCCGGTGTGTTTGGCTTTCCGCCAAGCAGTACTAATGGCAGTTTTCACCAAAGCATTTGATCGCGTCTCTCATCAATATAATTAAGAAGCACTTACGAAAATGGGATTCGGAAACCTGGCGCTTCGACTAATAATACTGATCTTAACGGAGCAATCAGGTCAGGTTTCTATGAATAACTGCGAAGGGCCTTACTTTCCACTACAAGGCAGCTCACGGCAAGGAAACCCCCTATCGCCTCTTATTTTCAATTTGGCACTAGAGCCGCTTCTAGCTCAACTCAATCTGATTGAAGGTATCAAACTGTGTTACCAACGAGTCCAACTACAAACAATGAAGAACCATGCGTTCGCAGCCGACGTCAACATATATCTCAACGATACAGACGACTACAAAAAAAAAGATAATCACAGCTTTCGAGCAAGTGAGCAATAGCAGAAAAAGCTATGAAAAATCTAAACTTCTCGGATTCCATCGAGGCTACCCCAAATCTCAACAAGACTATCTCCGATTCCCTAATTCTTACTTTTTCAAAGATCTGACGACATACTTGGGTATTCCAATAAAAGGGGTCAACCGGACAAAATTCACAGCCAGCCTCCCATCCATGACCCGACAGCTGGGATATCAGAGCCTCGACTTGATCAGCCGAGTATTGGGGACAAACATCTTTGTCAGTTCCAAAACGGTATACAAAGATTTGATTCAATGTATGACCACCAGAGAACTCGACAAAATTGATTTCAAATTTCAGACAATGTTCCTAAGAATCCACAAGTCTAAACTTTACGCGAGACCTCGCAACGGAGACTACGGCCTTACTGAACTACTGACCCAATTTGAAGGGCATCGGGCAATGGTGTTGACGAATACCCTCCAAAACAGCGATACAATCAGTACCTTAGAATAGGAATGCTTCACCACATGAACAAAATCGTATCGAACGACAAACAAGCCAGGCTAAGAAATATAGCCACCTCCGAATGGTATAACTTCATGCTTGACAAAACGGGTCAATTCTTCACACACTTGGAGTGGACCTTCACGAAAAACGAAATCGCCTCTATCGAAGCATGGAAAGAAGTGGTACCTAGGACAAGGACCATACTGATACCAGGCGAAAGCTCAAAGTACAATCAAGAGCAGATCAAACAAATGCTAGCAAGAACTCCATGCCTCTACAAAGCAGAGAAAAAAGCCATTGGTAAGGAGACTGACAAATCCTTGAGTCGCAAAACGCAAGAAAAGCAACTCCCAATAATGCCACAACGCTTTGTTCGCTTATGTCCCGCGGTCCGTCAGACTGAGAGGTGGAAACACTTTTGGTAAGCCTTGTATAAGGCAGAACGGATAAAGCGATACGATCTTTCGTCCAATCACTAGACATCAGATTTTCAATGCTCTATTTGCACAGAACAATTTCACAACAACAGAGACGTCACCGACGCTTTCCTAAGCCATATCTACAAAAACTGCGAAACATCCAAATACTGGTGGCATGAGTTAAAATTTACCTAGCCCATGAGCTTAATCTCAATGTTGGCCCCAGCCGACAACTCTTTGGAGAACTTAACAAAATTAAATTGGTTCGTCACCACGATCTTCAAGGTTTACACCAGAGGGCGTGGCGAGTCGCAGAAAGTGGACTCCTTAAGTCCGCTACAACCATCTGAGTTGAAGTGACTACTTCAATAGACCTATCCTAGGATTCGATGACGTAATATCCAATACGTAAACAGATACGTGCCTTGAGGACCCTCCAGGCCGTGACTAACGGAAGGGGACGTGCCGAGCTAAGACACTTGGTACGTAACTGAGAGCTGTTTAAAGGTTTTTCATATATATCACTTATATATTTTTGTCCCTTTAATCTGTGCTGCAAGCCAACGTTGCTGCCTGCTGGTTTGGTTTGTGCGGGTTTCCAACTGGCCTCTGGCTTTATCGCTGGTCTTTCATGGGTATCTGTTAGTATTGCACAGCTTTACTTATTGGTATGTGCTTCTTGCTAGAATTTCTATTGTTTCTGTTGGTATTGTTTCTGTTAGTATTGGACAGCTTTTCTTGTTGTTATTCCTACGGATTATCTGTTAGTATTGTACAGCTTTTCTTGCTAGTATTCTATAGATTATCTGTTAGTGATGCACAGCTTTGCTTGTCGGTCTTTCTGGAATTTCTGTTGATTCTGTTAGTATTGTACAGCATTGCTTTAGGTCCATACTTCTTTCTGGTATTTACATAGATTATCTGTTGGTATTATACAGCTTTGCTTTTCGGTTTGTTCTTTTCTTGATGTTATTTCCATGGGCTATATGTCAGTATTATACAGTTTTTCAATGGTCTATACTTTTTGCTGGTATTTCTTTGATTATCCGTTGGTATTGCACAGCTTTGCTTGTTGCTGTCTGTATAGCTTCCTTGTTGGTCTATAGCTTTCTGGTATCTGATTTACTTTCTTGTTGATATTACACAACATCCATTTCTATTGTCGCCAGATATATAAGACACATTTGCTTGCCTCTGGTAAAACACCGAAACCTGAGAAGACTTTTTGTGATCCTCAACTCCCATTTCATCGCGCAATCTGAGAAATATGGTAACCTTAACGAAATACCCTAACCATATTCCAGATACGGGGCTTTGTAGATGGGACTCAAAGGAAGATCAGCCGTCAAAACTTCAAACACGGGTGTTGTGTTGAGCCACACGTCGGGCACTGCATTAGAGTTTGTTGTGTCATAGACATAGAACGGCTTTGGAGCCGATATTTCGGGGGCTTGAGCTTAGCATACAAAAAGGCCAAGTCCTCATCGGAAAAGCCTGTTCTGATCTTGCAAGTCGTTTCATACTCGCCGGTATCGTCATTGTATGCTGCTCAAATAAAGCCTCCATACGAGCCAGTTCTCTTGCCTTTTCCAATGTGAGCTCCCACAACGACAAGATCGAGAGACACCTGCCAAATAGTCTTTCTTGGGTTTGAGCCGAATTCTAGGTCTTTTGGATGATTCATAGAATGACTCATCCCCGTGAAGCATTTTGACCATCAATTCTTCGCAGTAGTCTTTGACTGATTGGGCCAAGAACAACTGCAGCTCATTCAAGTCGAAAGAGTTGTTTTCCTGCTGGCATTTCGAAAGTTTTCCTATCAGTGTTTTTATAGCAATATGGAATATGCATAGGTTTTTTTGTGGGCCTATGGCTTTGCTTGCTCGCCCATATTCTTGTTAGTCTTTCCGTAGTCTTCGTATTAATATGTCGATGTCATCTTGCTGGCATTCCCATAGCTTTCTTGTTGACAATTTTAATCTTTTGTTTGTTGTGACTTGGATAGCTTTTTTTATCGTTTGGTTTTTTATTATATAGCTCTCTCATAAATAATTTCTTGCCCTTCTTGTCATTTTTTTCGTATTCTCTTGCTATTGTTATCATGATAGACTTCTGTTGGCATTTCAAAAACTTTCTTATCAGTGTTTTAGCATTCTTGACGCCATATGTATGAATACTCTTGTTAGTGTCTTCATAGTTTTTGTTCGGGACCACGACCTCCATGTTAGGGACTTCACGGGACATGGAGGTCGTTAAAAACCAGTGGCTTCATGGCCTTCTGCCCCCGAGATAATGGTTACTGCATTCGGAGCAGTGTCCACCCTTACCGATGCATCTTTTCGTTAGTACCGATTTACTATTCAAGCTCACAGCCTAGTCACTCAACGTCCTTGGTTTGCCGTATCTGGCCGTACCGCTTCAGATCCCTTCTGATCAGTTCGCAGTCCTCGCCCGATCGGGAGTGATCAAATAGTAATACATAGCTCCTATGTCCCGTTAAGTCCCTAAAAGTTTTCGCGTCAACTACCATAGGTCTTTTGTTGAAATATCAATAGTTTCCTATTGGTCTACAGTTTTCTTGCAGGCCTCTCCGTAGCTTTCTTGTTGAGATTTGTATTGTTTTGTTTGTGGTGACTGGTCTCACTTTCTTGTTGGTATTTTTGGTGTGTAGCATTTTGTTAATGCTAGCCGTCTTCTCAATTTTTCCAATCTTCTATGCTAGTACTTCCATAGCTTTTTTGTTGTCTAAAGCTTTTTATTGATATTTTAATAATTATCCTGTTGGTCCATACTTCCTTTATGGTTCTTGTTTGTTGGTATTTGTATAGAATTTCGTGTTGATAGCTACATAGCTTTTCTGTTAATATTTCCATAGCTTTCTTGTTGTCTAAAGCTTATTTGTTGGTGTTTCTATAGTTATCCTGCTGGTCTATACTTCCTGGTACTTGCTTGTTGATATTTGTATATAATTGCGTGTTTGTAGTTCCATAGCTGTGCTCTCATCTTAAAAACCAATCGAGCAGGATGGCAAAAAATTAGCCCCCACAAATGAGAAGGACCCAAGTCTGAAGTGCATACCACGCCCCACTCACGGCCTCCCTCCCAAACTAGTGACATCTCACTAATTTAGACTAATCACATGTCCAAGAGATCATTAATTTCTCGAAACAGGTCTCATTTTGGAAAACGGGTTGCTTGACGCTCTTAATGTTCAAGCGAACTGGCTGCAAATGTCGCATCTCAAAGCTCTTCATCGCCTTGGGCATTGTGTCTTTGGAGAGAAAAAATACAAATGGCTTTTATGAGAATCGAGCCTAAACAACAATTGCCAAACATCAGAGTCGATTTGAGCTGAAGTGAATCAAGCGCTCAATCTTGAATATTTCCATAGCTCCCTTGTTGGTAGTTTCATAGTCATCCTCCTAATAGTTCAATTATTTCTTGTTGGTATCGGTTTTGTTGTGGGTTTCCCATAGCTTCACTGGAAGTATCTCCACGACCTTTTTGGAAGTATATGTACAGTTGTTTGTTGGTATCCCCATAGTTTTGTATTTGATAATTCCATAGCTTATTTTTTAATGTCACGGCCTCTTCTCAATAGCTTCTTCCCAATAGCCTCTTCTTGGTCACTTCTTGTTGATGCTTTCTTGTGAATATCTTCTTGTTCATCGCACCTTGTGAATCTCTTCTCGTTAATAGCTTCTTGTCCACAGCACCTTGTTCGTATCTTCTTCTTGTCTTTCCTAGCCCGGTGCCTCGCGTGGATTCATGGCCAAAAAGCAGTTTCCACCAGCTGCGCCGCCTGGCTTGAAAAACCCTTTAGCCTTGCACTAAAAAAAGTCAGCTCTTCACAAGCCTATCATGTTCAATAAACAGTCCCATGTCTAGGCACTCACAGTCAACCGCGTCATAAACACGCCCTGAGTGGACTGCCCAATGGGACCGAAAAAGACAGGTTCCAGCAAAAAAACAGCATGACTTCAAAAAGGAAATACAAGACCAAACCAGGCCGGCCCAACGCTTGCCGTTTTCTGAAGCAGGAGTTCCAGCTGCGCGTGAATGGCCGGCTGCGAAAGATGTACTCCATAGACAGGGCAGAGAGGGCGAGCAGAAGAGAATAGAGTAAGAGAAGAGAGAAACAGGAGACAACAAGACAGCGAGAATCTTAAAGATCGAGGATAAAAAAAATAGAGAGTCTGAAAAATAGGGAATCTGAAAAATAGAGAAACTGAAAACCTGAAAAATTGAAAAGACATACAAAAAAAAAAGAGAACCAGAGAAAACCCAGACCCTCCTCCGGGCATCTCCACCTTCGTGGCTCGCTGGTTCTTCATATAGACCACATCGGCCTGAGCCCCAAAACACCGACAAAACACCGACAAAACAGCGCCACGGCCCACAACAGTACGTTTTCTTCCCACTGCAGGTCCGAATTACGAGGACTCAATTAAAGCAGCTTGCGTAGAAAATCGCCACATGCAGAGAGAATCGGACGGAGGTTCAGGCTCCGGAACCGGCGCCGATTCCAGCGCCGATTCCAGCGCCGGTTCCGGCTCCGACTCGGACGCCAGCTCTTCGGGCTCGGACTCGGCATTGCGGCTCCAGAGGCCCGTTTTCGTCAAAAAGAAACTACCGCCCAAGGCCGCCGGTTCTCGTGGTCCGGCACGTGCCGCGTTGGCCAAGGCCGAGCATCTCCAGCAGGTGGATTCAAAGACGCTAGAGAAAGTGCCGTTCGACGGCATAGACGATCGTGACGACATGCGGCCCGAGGATGAATACACCCAGTGGAAGCTCCGAGAGGCGGCACGCAAGAAACGCGATGCCCTTTTGCTTGAGGAAACAGAGCTATCCAAAGAGGATGCGGTCCGGCGGAAACGGGGCCTTGTGAGGACGGGGCCTTTGCCGGATTTGGACGAAAACGGCGGGGGGACGTCCTTCTCCAAAGGCCCTAGTATCGGTTCCAAGCTTGGTGCGTTTTATACCGAGCAGTTGGATGAAAAGTTGCTCAAGCGCGACTACAAAGACATCGAGGGAAGAGAAGACCACAGTCGCCCGACCAAGTACAAGAGGGCTTGAGAATACAGCGGCGGTGTTTTTTGGTGGGCCACGACGAGACAACTGCTGAGCAGGTCCATAAACACGGTGTATCTATCTAGTGTTCATGAGACAATTCCTGAGTTGATTCATGAGATATTCATTCGGTGTTCATGAGACGATTTCTGTGTTGATTCATGAGATATCCATCCGGTGTTCATGAGACGGTCCCTGAACTATTCCATGAGATGTCCCGGTGTTCATGAGACGATTTCTGTGTTGATTCATCAGGTGTTCATAAGATCCATGAGAACCATCAGCATGAGACAATTCTTGGATTGACCCCAGAGAAATCCATCCGGTGTTCGTGAGAGAATTCCTGAATGGATCCATAGGCACACCCATCCGATATCAACGAGACAATTCCTTGATGATCCATGAGACCCATGACACCCACAGTCCAACCCACAAATCAACCCACAAATCAACCCACAAAACACTCTACAATTCAGCGAGTCAAACAACAAATCGGCATCGATTACCAGAATACAAACACCCCATGACAGCCCGCGCCGCCTCCAAGGCTAGACCCGGCCGGGCCCGAATCACATCTTCTCCCACAAAGCCTCAGCAGGACGAACCCCCGTTCTGGTTCAACACGGTCCCCTGCCAGCTGTAGTACTTGCTCATGTTCACGTGATGCTTCCGCAGAGTGCCGGACTCGTACATGGAGCAGCCATAGAGCGACGCGTACGGAGGCGTGTACAAATGCAAGGACACGGCAAAGTCCTCCGCGGACGTGTTGGAGATCTTGTGGAGCCCAATGTCGTCGGACATGTATCCCACCTCGTCGCGGCGCAACTCCGTGATTTGCCGGGGCACCATTGCGTGGCCGGCCGTTTCGGGAACGTCGTAGAGAGACTCCGTGAGCAGGCCCTTCAACACCTTCATGCAGCAGTGGGCGTTGGCGTGGTCGTGGATGGCGCTGCCCTTGCCGGGGCTCCACACAAGCACAAGCAAGTTGGCGTTTCCGTTGATGTTCACCACCCCGTTGCGCGTGTAGCCTTTGGAGGCGTCGCTGAGCGCGAACTTGCCCCATTCGGTCTCGTCCGACTGGTACCGCTCCATCAAGCGCCTGATTTCGCCCACGTCCACGTCGGCGCACGCCAAGCCTTTAGTGCCCAACACGGCCCGGAGGCTGTCGATGAGCTGGCCAAACTTGTTGTCCAACTTCAAGTCGTTGTTGGTCTCGTCCTCCAAGCACCCGAAGGTGGGCACGGTGGCCTCGCGCGATTGCGGGGCCGAGGGGGCCGTACACATCATCGACGACTTCATGTCGCTGGATCCAGCACTGTTGACACTGAGCATTGTGGGCTGGGTTCGGTGGATCTGAGTTTCCGTTTTGGTTTGTGTGATGAGGCTCGCGGCAATCGGCACCGAGTCTCGAAGATAAGCAGCAAAGATTCTCTAGCAAAGCCAGTACAAAAAGCGGGCACTGGGGATTTCTAGGAAAAAGTGATTGTTGGCAAAAGTAATGGGCACTTGGAGAGAAGCGCGGCACACGCCCGTTATTTATAATCCGGGGTGTCGCAGTGAGGCAGTGTCGCGAGCCGCAGATACGCATGCGATAGACGGACGGGTGACGGCGTCGGGGCCGACCAATGACAGTGGCTGAAAGCCGGCCTTGTCGGCGCGAAAAGGGGGCGAGCGGCGGCCCAGGCCCGACGGCGGTCCTGCATGCGCACGCGCGCGGCCTGCTCCTGCCCGATTCGTCGCCGGGCCCGCCAGCAAGCCGACGGGTCAGGCATATAGCGCGCGCACCCCGCCGTGTCGCCGTGCGGATGACCGCCGCGGTGCGGTTGCAATGCACCGTCGGGATCGCGGCCCCGCCGGCACCGGCCGCATCGGGCAAGTGCACGGTCTTCCCCCGACGGCACCAGCCGCATCGGGCAAGTACACGGTCTTTCCCCGACGGCACCGGCCGCATCGGGCAATTGCACGGTCTTCCCCCGACACACGACGTCGGGGATTGCCGTATCCGGCAATTGAGTGCGCCCGTCTCATTGTGTGGCGTCAATTCCAAAGATACGTGCACGCACTCTCACCGCTTCATGACTCAGCCTGCGGTCCTGGAGCCCCAAATTTAGCATCCCCACCTATAAGGGACTCCCGGTCTGCCAGCGGAAAAAAGCGTGATCCTTTTCCAAAGCCATTTTGTTTCTTTTAGGGCCTGCTCCAAAACTCACGCTGGACCCTGGCTTCAGTGTTTCTTGCTCATCTCAGCACAAGCCGTTGGATAGCTCTCTTTCCCAGCGCTTATCACTGAACCCACGGGCTCAGATTCGACGCTTCCACTCACAACATGATGTGTGGGCCTAGCGCCTCCTCGGGCGAAACGGTGGGCTCGAAACCCGGGCTGGCGGAGGTGCCCCGAATCTCAGGTACCAACTCCAATTCCAACGACCTGGTTGAGACGGTGCAAACACACCCCGCGTCCTGGCTGCAAAGCGTTTCTGCCGAGCTCCGGGCCAGGTTTATTGATGGCTTTTCGCCGGCCTACTTTGCGTCGGTCATGGGCACCGGCATGTCGGCCAACTTGCTATATAACTTCCCGTACCCCGCGCGCTGGCTCCAGGTGTGTGGGATAATCATGGCTCTCGTCGGGCTCGTGCTTTTCGTCGGGCTTTGCGGCTTCTTTGCGGTGGCCCTCTACTGCAGGCCCAGGCTCTTTTCGCAGATCCACAGGGACCCGGTGGTGGCGCCGGCCATGGGCTGTTTTGTCATGGGCTACACCACGCTCTTCACGTTTTTGCACAACGTGCTCGGGGCCTCGTGGATCGTCGGCGTGTGGGTGCTCTGGTGGGTGGTGGTTTTCGGCTCCTTCTACACGGGCATCGTCACGTTCTACTTCTCGCTGATGGCAAAACATCGCAACAGCAAGAACAGGTTGGAGCCCACCAGCTTGGGCATGCACTACCTCTTGCCGGTGGTGACCTTGACTGTGGCGGCGTCCATGGGGGGCATCATCACGGCCGACTTGCCCACCACGAACGACAAGATTGTCACGATGACCGTCTCGTTGATCATGTGGGCCATCGCCATGCTCCTCGCCTCCATCATTGTCACCATCAACTTCTGGCGCATGCTCGTGCACAAGATCCCGCACAGCGGCCAGGTGTTGGCCATGTTTCTCCCGATCGGGTTCGTGGGCCAGGGCGCATTCGCAATCCTATACTTTGGGCAGAACTGCACGTTGCTTCTTTTGGAGCACCACGACACGGTGGCGGCTTCCCTGTACGTCTCCTTCTTGAGCGATACTGCTCAGAACAACGGCGTGGCCTTGACGCACTTGCCGCTCCTCATGTCCACGGCCATCATGGTCACGTGCTCCATCGTGGCGTTCATGCTGATCGCGTTTGGGTTTCTCCTCACGGTCTTCGCCTACATGTCTTTGGTTTCTAAGATGTCGCCGTTTGCGATCAAGAGAAACCACGCGTTCTTGTACCAGCCGACGAGCCGCCTGCCCATCAAGAGGTTCTTTGCGGGCCTCCTCAAATTCCAGCGTGGCTTCTGGTCCATGACTTTCCCTTTGGGCACCATGTCGCTAGCCATCAACCACTTCTACAGCTTGTACAATGGGTTCGTGGCCTTCAGGGTCGTGGCCACTATTTATGCAATGTTGGTGCTCATCACCACCTTGGGGTGCCTTGTTGGGGTGGTGTACAAGGGCTTGATGATCTTCATAAGGGCGCGAGCCACGGCCGAGTCGAAAAACGATGAGCAGGTGTGACGGCGCCTGGCATGGGATTGTGCGGTGGCGAGCCACTGAAACAAATCTCCGAGCCCTCGACAACGCGTTCCTCGCGAGTTGGTTTTCTGACGACAGGGGGTCAGAGGGGTGAATTCCAGACGACAGGGGGCGAATTTCAGACGACGAGGGTGCAGTGGTCGCGCATTCCAGCGACGGAAGCCAGGGGGCATGCGTCCCCGGCTGCTTCTGGAGTTCGCCTTCTTACAAACAACTAATGCCCGCTTCCCTGCCTGACCGGCCCCCAATATTGTTGAAATATGACCCATCCAGTATGGTGGTTAGGAGACGTGCTTTAAAGGCGAAGACACAGTGGGCAGCCGTAATTCAGGGAAACTCCTTTTACTGAAATCGCCATAATCTATTCATACTTTACCATAGGCTAAGTCCCACTGATGCGGTCCTTGCCATAGTACTGTTCGTTGACCTGCTCTCATTATCCCTAGGTGTTATATCCGCTTAAGCCGGAATACGCATACTAGGACTGTCTAAACATGACCAAGGCTCTGGCCAGCCTATAGTTTCGATGCAGGGTGGCTTCAACAAATATATACATTCCTGTGCAGAACAGCTTTTAATGGCACCCGTCATGGCCTGCGGTTTCCGACAGCAAATGGGAAAGCTTACATTGCTCACGTGAAATCTCCGTAGCTTCGTGCTTTCAAGCCTGCTGAAGACTTCATATTCACGTGTTAGATCCTCAGGGTTCTTAAAGTGCTGGAAGAGATACAGAGGAATTCCTTAAAATTAAAGGATGATGACCTAACTAAAATTATCAAAAGAAGTAAGGAATAAAACTTTTTAGGATGATTTTTATTAGTATCTCCTAATCTGTAAGGTCCCTGGTATCAGCCTGGCACCGACGGTCCCTGTAACCGCAAATATGACTATATCCCATTGCTTTGAGCACCGTCAGATTCATTATGAACCCAGTATTCTCTCGAGTAGGAGTTCCGTTCACGTGACCTCTGGATAAAGTATACAAAGATGGAATAGAACTTATGTAGAGTTCTAAAAAGACCAGTGATTAAAATACATAACCTATATGTCTCGTCCGGTCCCTAACATAATCAGTTCAACGGATTGACAGACGTGTCCAGACGATCACTGCATGAGTTTTCTTGGTGGTTTTGTGAGGTATGATTTTGGATTGGCTGGGATGATATTGAAAGAAGATATTCTGGTGCACGTTTGTTTTCGTAGCCTAGTTTCTTGTTTTCAGGAAGTGAGGTTTTAGAAGGTTGTGGAGATTTGTGTTGCTTGAGTCTCGTCTGTGTTGATTAATGCTGGGTGGGCCTAAACTATATGGTTGGAGCAGTGAGAAGATTTCTGGAGCTAATGTTTTGGGGCAGGGTCGAGTCGGAACCAAGGCCTTGCGGCTTTCTTGGCGAGATTTTAATGAAATGGGCATGTCGTAGCCTTTCTTGCAATAAACTTATGATATAACCCATTTTGGGTGTAGTCTTTAATAGTACCCATCCGTTGATATCAGACTAAAAATCTGATGGTCCTTTGTTTATCCACAGAAATCGCATATTTTGTGGAAAGGGATGGCTGTGTAACAATAAATTCTATTTTTACCTCCATTGTAACATGTGTGTCTAAGCGTGTTTGACTTGTACTTTCAGTCAATAGCAGACTGTGTGGCTTTTTTAGCATATTTCAAGGCGATATGTGACAGTTGACCAATTTTAGAAGTAGATCAGTGGGATTTTAGGTTTTAAATTGAGTTTTATACTTAGAAACCTCCTCTTGAAATTGCTACAACTCAGCATACTTCTTCACCGAGACAAGTCCTGTATCTTTATTTGCCCAACACACGTGATTTGGACTGTAGTGTAGAGGCTCATCATATGCGGAAACTAAAAATTCTGATTCCAGCTCAGTCCAGGCCCAGAGAAGACATATTCTCTCCGGGCTGGAAGCTCTTTCTCTCAAAAAGAATTCAACTCTTCATAGAAACGGCTGTCTTTCGGGATTCGGTTCTTATCTGATGATCTAAACTCTACATACATACAGCTAAAGAAACCTTCGGTCAAAACTAATCATAATAAAGGTTTAGAAGAATGAACTAATCCCTGGATATGTCTAGGAATATTGTTTTGAATGTCTCTTATTAATCTATCCTTTCATAATAATACTATAATACTTCTCTGAACTTCGCTGCAATTGCGGTCCCTACCGGAAATGATGTGGATTTGATACTTTACCTCTCAAACGATAATATGATACTAATAAACTCAAACCTAATGCTGATTCTGCTCCTGCTAATATTATACCAGACTTATTTGTAGAAGTTGGTAAATAATGAATGTGTTTTCTATTCCTTTATCGGGTTTATATCTAAGATATTTCCTGGATGTATAATTATTCCCATTGTGTATCTTATCTTAAATGAATATTTCCTTTCTACTATATAAATACGTGAAATAGTACACATTTAATACTTTTCTTTTATGTTTTACCATTTAATTTAAAAAACCGATGAATAACAGAAAAAGATTAATATCAAGATGCACTCCCGTTGGGTGAGGGGAATGATACTCAACCTCCAAGTTCTGTAAAGGTTAAGCATGTTTAAACTCGAACTGAAAAAGATAACAGAATAAATTATTGAAAATTAGAGATGGATTTAGCAAGGGAGGACCAATGTTCAATAAGACAAATTTTACATATGGGTCTTTGCTGGATTAAAATTAGACGTTAAACATTGTATCCACGTATTTTTTATGGATCTCCCCCAACTTTTGTTTGTTACAAAAAAAATATTTGGAATCCAAGATATTATTGTTTCAGGCAACATATAAATAGCTCTATCTATTCATTTAAAAAGGGTTCTTATATCGCATGAGATGGGTGATATTCACATCTATATTTTTTACTGCGTAGAGATGATGCTCAAGCTACCACGAGTCTACCACATATAAAACACCAACGGAGTTTATAAAGCTAATCAACCCAATCATGAGCACCAAACATCAAACACCAAACACCAGATACCAAACACCAAAATATCAACTACCAACTACCAGATAGCAAATACCAAATCACTAATTACCAAATCATCAAACACCAAATCATCAAGCACCAAATCACCAAAATACCAAACACCAAAATACCAACTACCAACTACTAGATAGCAAATACCAAATCACTAATTACCAAATCACCAAACACCAAATCATCAAGCACCAAATCACCAAACATTAAATACCAAATACCAAATCACTAATTACCAAATCACCAAAATACCAAACACCAAATCACTAATTACCAAATCACTAGACACCAAAATACCAAACACCAAAATACCAACTACCAACTACCAGATAGCAAATACCAAACACCAAACACCAAAATACCAACTACCAACTACTAGATAGCAAATACCAAATCACTAATTACCAAATCACCA
>NW_017387731.1:3897297-3917530 GCF_001664035.1 Metschnikowia bicuspidata var. bicuspidata NRRL YB-4993 | reverse complement strand
TACCAAACACCAAAATACCAACTACCAACTACCAGATAGCAAATACCAAACACCAAATCACCAAAATACCAACTACCAACTACTAGATAGCAAATACCAAACACCAAATCACCAAACACCAAATCACCAAATACCAAACACCAAATCACTAGTTACCAAATCACCAAGACTAAATCACCAAAATACCAAACACCAAATCACTAATTACCAAATCACTAGACACCAAAATACCAAACACCAAAATACCAACTACCAACTACCAGATAGCAAATACCAAACACCAAATCACCAAAATACCAACTACCAACTACTAGATAGCAAATACCAAATCACTAATTACCAAATCACCAAACACCAAATCACCAAATACCAAACACCAAATACCAAACACCAAATCACCAAACACCAAATCACTAGTTACCAAATCACCAAGACTAAATCACCAAGCACCAAGCACCCAAGAGCCCGCGGGCCGCGCGCGCCGGTCACGTGACAGGGACATTGGCCGGGTGCGCCAACCGGCCCCCAACCCCCAAAAACAACCCCGTCTTCTCTGCCGCCATGCCGCTCTCCATCGTCGTCCCGGAAAACGCCCGCTTTTTTGACGACCACGCCGTGCAGGAGGCCGGCCAGGGCGGCGCCGCGCCACGTGACCGGCGCGCGGACGCCTTGTGCTGGAGCATTTCCAAATGTCCACGGCGGTCGCTCCTCTTCTACGAGGAAACCTTCACCGGCTTTGTGGTGCACACGGCCCCCTTGGGAAGCGCGGTGCCGGATTCCGTGTTTGTGACCCTGGCTGCCACATACGACGTGTACATAGATGGCGCCCCGCCGCGCGGGCTGGCGCCGCCGCTGATCACCATCCAGCCGAGCGCCAGTGCTGCTGGAGTCGACGGCACCGCCACAAAAAGCAACCGCACGGAGGCCGCGGCGGACCTCGTGTGGCGGGGCGCATCCAGCGCCATGCACGGCGCGCGCGCCCTCGTGTCCATCTGGAAATTCTCCGCGTCCGCCGGGTGTCCGCGGCGGGAAACAAACGGGCGCTCGGGCGGCGGCCCGGGCCGGGTTTCGCGGCCGCCCGGGGCTCCGGAAGTCCCCGGGGTGGGCCTGGAAAACCTCCTAGCAGAGCTCAACCACGGCGTGCTTGGCGATAACGCCTGTCCATACGCGCTCTACTACAAGCGCGGCGGGCGGCCGGGCGGCGCGGCTGCTGAAACACCGAAACCCCGGGGCCCGGGGCCCGTCGATGGACCGGTCGATGGGCCGCTGGAGGGTCCTTGCTTGGAGGACGAAAGCGCCTCGCTTGTGGTGGCCACTTCGGCGCCGCTCCAGTTGAAGCTCCGCACCACCAAGCCCGGCAGCCGCAGCGACCTTCTCCTCACCACGTTGCGCGTGGAGGCCGCGGCCCTGTTGGTCCATAGTGCCCCGGCCCGGCCCGAAGAGAGATACGCCCTCCGGATCTTGGGGCTCCAGGCCGGCTTCAAGGGCGGCCAGCTCACTCAGCTAGGCGACGTGCCGCTCCCGCACCGGTGCGCCCTCCTGGACGTGCTCAGCGTGACATACAGGCTAGTGAACAGCGACATCTGCCCGGGCCCCGCCGCCGCCAGGCTCATCGACATCCGGGTCCGTGCGTGTGTCGACAAGCACAGCGTGCTCCCCGGAGGCGCCGCGCAGGACGGCTGGGTGCAAGTCACGCGCGAGATCCTGACCACGTGGACGCCGATCCTCGACTTCGACCGCGGGCCGCAGAGCCCGGCGGCGCTTGCAAAGACACACGCGCCGCAGGGCCGCGGCCAGCTGCAGTTCCGCTCCAAAAGCACGCACTTGAAGCCCCTGCCCCCGCCCGGCACCTTCCCCCAGAGACCCGCTGCCTTCGGCCGGAATGCAGGCGCCATGGCGTCGCCCATCGCATCGCCAGGCGCCGCCTCCATGTACTCGTTGTACTCGCCGAGGCCGGGCTGGCCCGACAGCATGCCGCCCGAGCCGCTGCGCCCCGCGACGCCCAGCCTTTCGTCGCCCTTGTTGCCCATGCCACGTGGGGCGGCCTCGCGCATGAAAACCTCAAGGAGCGCCTTCGCGGCGGCAGGCGGCAGGCCGGGCTTCACGCTCAACTTAGGCCCCGAGGCCCCACCTGCGTTGGCCGGGCTTAGGTTGTCTTTCTCCGGCAGCCCCAGAATCGACTTGGGCCACACCGTCACGTGGAAAGCCCAGGCCGTAAACCAGACCAGCCACGTGTTGAAGTTGGCGCTCGTGACGTCCCCGGCGAGACGGAAGGCCCCTCTGGGCCTGGCTGTGGGTTTCTACAGTAGCGCCACACGGAGCTCCTCGCATCATTCGCTTCTGGGGCCCGACGACAGGAGACCGGCCAACGGCCTGGCCATACACAGCAGGCTGTTGTTGTATGAGCAGTACGTCCTGGGCAAACCCGGCAAGGCTGGCGTAGTGCTTCTATCGAACGACGTTGCGCTTGGGGTTCTCGAACCCAACCAGGTCTTCGAGTCGGAATTCCTGTTTGTGAGTTTTACCAAGGGCGTTCACAACCTCTCTGGTCTACTAGTAGCGGAGTCCACCACGGGCGAGGCCATCGATATCGGTAGGTTCTTGGAGGTATACGTTGTTTAGTGACAGAAAGTACGGAGTCCACCACGGGCGAGACCATCGATCTCGGTGGGTTCTTGGAGGTAACGTTATTTAGTAAATCAAAATTACGGCGTCCACTACTAGCGAGGCCATCGATCTCGGTAGACTCTCGGAGTTTTACGTTATTTAGTGAACCAAAAGTATAGTCAACATGTTTTTCTTTGTAGACAACAAAAGCAAATACAAAAATTCTAAAAAAGATCGGGGCATACTGGGAATTGAACCCAGGGCCTCTCGCATATTTGTGTGAACGATGGCTCGTCCTCACCCAAAGCGAGAATCATACCACTAGACCACACGCCCGTATCTGATTGTAAAAAAATAGCGGCTTAATATATAATAGCATAAGCTAGGAAATTTATTCTTAAAGTTATTTTCTCTACCTTATGCTCAACTCAACTCGGCCTTTTCTCTTCTATTACGAGAAAACTTACCTCATAGTAGCGTTTCAAGTGTATCCTGCATACCAACTAATTCTAGCAAAAACAAAATTCAAATTGTGACTCCCCAACTCCATTATCATGAAAAGGAACATAGGAGCCGTGATCGAATAGGTTTTTTTTTAAAAAAAAAACTTCAAATTATAGGGTGTCACTGGAGAGATGTTAAACCCCGTCATTAACAAAAAACTATAAAAGAAGAAACCTATAATAGATCGCAACAAAGAAAAAGGGTCAGGTGAGAAGGCGCGAGCACCAATTCACGAGATCTCCCAAAGACGATGCAAAAAGACTTCTGCTCATAACCAATGTCAACCACTTGAATAAAATTAACTAAATGTCATCATTCCATATGATATTTTTACCTGGGGGCCCGTGACCATAGTTCATTTGACAAGGCAGCAAGACGTACCTCCTAGACCCCAAGCAAATAAACCCTGCGAACAACTTTAACAAACCAATTAAGGTTTCTCAAATTGTCAAATGAAGTTTTTATAGGAATAAGCATCTCCCTTAGGTGCTTTGGAGCTTGAAAGCCGATCTTTTGCCACCAAAAGTGCACAATTTCACACTCATTGTAGAGATGAGTTAACTTCTGAGCTATAACAGCTTTTCAAACACAGCCTGCATTCGAATCTTGACGCCCTGACTTCATTATTATGAAAGCGCACAGGGGAGACGTGGTTAAATAGATGGATGAGGGTGAGATATTTTTGCTCCAACCATTCTTGTTTGTATAATTCTTTCCAAAATTTTCGCCAGCGTTTCATCGCCTTCACTTCAGGAAAAAAACACAAGGAAACGCCCGGAGCAAAGTGGCGGAAGCTCTTCCTGTTTGCACCGGCCAATGAACAAAATACCATACTTCGATATCATGAAAATTTACATGTATTCTGCCCGCATGAGATCCAGCAGACGCGGTCCAGACAGTGTACTCAGAAAGCTGTTGCTGTTTTCGAACAAGGTTCTCAGTTTCTTTGTTTCTTCGATCCGTTGGATCCCCGTTCTACCTTCTGTCTGTTTTCTTAATATTGTTATTGTTTTTTATTTATATATTGCTTCTGTCATTCCTTCCAGTGGGGTCGTCGTTTCCGGTCAGTAGTTCCTCTATACACACCAGCCACAGATTCGAAAACTATCGAACGGGATTGTCATGCAGCCTTCAAAGATGAATTGGACACAAATTGCTGCCTCGGTGTCGTTTTTTGGCAGCAAGCCGCTACACCCGTAAAACCACAATTCGAAACATCGGTAACTTTGGGGATTCATCTGATGATAGGATACATATTCCCCAGAGTATAAACAGTAAAAAGCTTGTCCATGCCAAATCAAAGACTGTTGCTCATCCTAAACTCAGAATTAAAACCGTACCATTGGACCTTTAGAGTTGTCTATGGTACGTGATTCATTGATTTTAACACATCAAATCACGGACAAAACAACTCGAGTTAAAATTCACCAAAATGTTCTAGTTTCCAGCACAGAGCACTCGTGGAGATTTGATTTTGAACTGGACGACGCAGGTCATTCGAGCGTGATCTTCGCGTGCATCGTATGTTTTTTGTTGTTGAGTTGCGGCGATAACCTCACAGACTCTTGCCTTGAAGATGGCTGCCTTAACTTCTGCTCTACTAATAGCATTCGTGAGGCTCTTAGTAGTTGAGTTCTCGATGCCATTGTTGTCTTCCAACATTTTTGACAATCTTTTCTTGTCTTCTGCAATAAGACCGTCAAATTTGTTGGTGGATAAAACGTGTTGGAGATGACACGTGGTGCGATCCATAGTCAAGCGCCTGGGGGGCGTCTTTTCTCTGCCCAAATCAATAATGACATCTGCAAAAACTTTACCTCTAGAGTTTGTTTCACCCGTAATCCAACTCGTAACCACATCTTCTGGATAAAGAAACGATTGTGAAAAGTAATCTTCAGGATTTTCCATGGGCAAGAACGACACGGTGGTCCATGCTAACCTGCCTGAGAGAACAGGAAGTTTCTTCAAAATGAAAAAGTTGTCTGGGTCTCCCTCCTCAAATATTCTGAACCTGAACACAAGGTGATGGATCTTATTGATTACTTCCTGTTCAGTGAGGATGTCGCTTTTGTGAAAATCTGGGGCAATCCTCGAAGCGATGAAAGTCATGGCTCTGAGCGACTTGGCATATATGAGATACACCTTGTTATTAACGAACTTTGCGTTGGCGATGAAAATACAGGCAACTGCACTGCTCACCAACTCTCTCATTTGATTGGGTTCAACTTCATGTCCCCCACACTGGGTTTTTTCTCCTCTCATTTCCTTATTTTGTATTTTGGCTTCATTTACAAGCAGTCTAATGGCTTTTACATATTTATCCTTTTTCACCATGAAAGCACGGTCTAATGCCTTTTCCATGCTTTCAGCAGACACACCGCACGGGTTTTGAACATCAAGTTTGATCGAGAGGTCGTCTTCCGGTAAAGAGTTCAAAAGCTCAAAAAAAATATCTCTCTTTGATTTATTTTCGAACACACGCCTGGTTTGATTTACATTGAAATGAAAGCCCCGGGCATACTTAAGAAGGAAGTTTCGTTGTGAGCTATCAATTTTCTCAATAGAACTTTCAGTATCAATAGGGCCGCATGCTTTCAATCGGATACGTTTTAAAGAGGTGAGGGACGGTGACTCGGTGGTGATCTCTGATGAGCTTTTTTCATGATTTTTTGCGGACATTTTTGGTATTCTTGGAACTATGATCGTACTCTTTCGTTCATCAGCATTTGAAAGTGGCATGGTGGCAGACAATTTTTGAGGAGCTACAGAAATCAGCGATTAGTTTGTGGTGTCTGACATACTATCACTACAGTCTATATATTCATTACATGGTTAGTATTTACATCAAAATCCGTGATAGTTTAGTGGCTAGAATTACCGCTTGTCGCGCGGTAGACCGGGGTTCAATTCCCCGTCGCGGAGCTTTCTTTTTGTTTTGAAATATGATTAATCCAGCAGCAAATGCTCCTTTATTTTTGAGAATTAAAAGACGCATTGATTAGTTATACATTTCAATGTCTATATGTTTGTTTTAAGGTGCGAGCTTCGAAATTCGAGGACACGAGCATTTGTGGTTATGCCTCCGCAAGAATATACATTCGGTATGGCCCTCAGAAATACGCCTCTCCCAAGAATCAACTCTACGAGTCTAACTCCATCAAATAGTATTTTATTGTGTTTAAGATAAGTATAACGGATAAATCTACCAAAAGCAATTGATAACCATAAAATACTTGCCTCGTGCTCAAACTGAATTTTGGTCATTGTTGACAAAAGATGACTACAAAAGATGTAATTTTAAAAGTGTGCCTTATTTTCGCATTACTTACAACAATTAACTTGTCCACAAAAAATCGAAATACAACTACAGACGGTTTAAAAGCTAACAAGATCTCAAAGAATTTGGGAGGAGGTAAATGAATTATTTTGGAGACTGTGATCGTTAGAGTATCGTTTACTAGTCTACTATTGAGTTTTAGGTACAGCGCGCAACTCTGACATGAAATGGTATCATGTATTCTGCGATGACAAGCGGATCTATAATGTGTTAAATTATAATACTTCACTGTGATTCAACAACACTATGTGTCTATATTTCTTCCGATATTTTTAAAAAGGCTAAAGGCCTAGAGATGAATATGGGTACAATCGATCAGATTGATGCAGGGGAAATGATATCCCGGTAGTAGTCCTCTATCTAGGCACCTTTCGATGACGGTGTAAACTTCAATGAACATTTCCCTCATTCGAAAATGTAAGCTTAAAGAACCACTCGTGTAGATTTCGAGCGGAAGAACAATTGTAACTGGGGCGTTGATGAGAGAGACATATTTTGCATTACCTCATGTCATGATACTCGCTTATGAACGGCTAGATTAACAATCACCAGAACTGTATTATGCCTTTTTATGAAGAGAACTTAGATTTTCACGACTAGCAAAAGAAAAACAGTCGGTAATACACTCAAAGATATCAAACCGAAAAGGTCAATAGTAAACGGTATACGGTCTCTCTAAATACTACATGCCAGGGTTGGACCCATGTAATGCACCTCATAATCATATCAATTTCCTCTATATTATAACATGACTACGGCTGCTTTTGATCAAAAACACTTTTGGGGGTTGAACACTTTTTGTTTACCTAGTTCTTATTTTGAGATTTGTTTAATAATGAGGGGAATCGAGTGAGAATCTTTGCGTTTGAACATTTGAACTACAGATGATGCCAAATTCGCAGCTCTTTCAAAGCACCTCTTATTGACTCGAATGTATGCATTATTATACATCTATATGTGTCTGTGACCAAGTCTGTCAATCTGGTCGGACGAAACTAAGATATCTGCTTTGTTCAAAGACTTGTACACGCTGAAATCGAAAAGGGGCAAGCGGGACACAGCCATTTCTCAATGGTGGAAAGCACATCCGAACACGCGCCTTCTTGCTGTTTGACTTGAGTGATGCGACGGTGATCTTGAGCAAAGTAGTCCGTAAGGCTTGGAATTCGAGACAGTCACCTAAGCACAGATGGAAATATTGTTTTCATATGATACGTTTGATTCTAGATACATAATGTGATTTAGGCCTCGTCCGAGGCAGTCTCAAATGGAGTGAGGTTGGCAGTACCCTCTGCCCAAGAGACGCCGTTGTATGTGATATCCTTGACAGCCTTGATGATGTCCTCAAGGCTACCTCTGACCTGCTTGGTAGAGTCTCTCTCTCTCAAGGTGACAGAGTTGTCCTTGACAGTGTCGAAGTCGATTGTGATACCGAAAGGCGTGCCCAACTCGTCATTTCTGGCATATCTCTTACCAATGGAGGCAGAGGAGTCGTCCACCTTGAATGGGACTTGCTCCTTCCTCAAGGAGGCAGTGATTTTTTGCACAAGTGGGGACAAGTCGGCGTGGTTCGACAAAGGCACCACCAAGACCTTCGTTGGCGCAACCAAAGGAGGCAAGGACAACACGGATCTGTCCTTGTCCTCGGGTCTGCTCCAGAACTGGTGCTCGAAGATCGAGTAGAGAATACGGCCAATACCGAAAGAGGGCTCGATGACGTTTGGCGTGTACTCTCTCACGTGCTCGACTCTGGTGACCTTGGCGATCTTGATCAAGTCGCTGCCCACCTCCACGTCGCTCTCGACGCCAGGAACTTGCAAAACAACCTTGCTGGTGTCAGCCAACTCCTTGGCCAAGTCTTCCAACTCGCACTGGGTTCTCTCGGCCAAGAAGTTCTGCACGGCACCGGCGTCCTTTCTGAACTTGGGGCCGAACTTCTTTTTGTCGATGTCGACCTCGAACTTCTCGACAGTGACGGGCTCGGGCAAGGCCTGTCTGACGACCATCTTCTCGTTGGTTCTGGCAGAGTGCACGCTCAAGTCGTACGCAGATCTGTCGGCGCAGCCAACACACTCGATCCAGCCGTAGGAGGAGTGCAACTCGGCGTCCCAGCAGTCAGAGGCGTAGTGCGCCATCTCGTTGGACATGTGCTGTCTGAACCTCAATCTGGAGGGGTCCACGCCGATCTTCATCAAGAACTTGTAGATTCTGGCGATGAAGTAGCCCAAGGTCTCGTTGTCCACCATGCCGGACTCCACGGCCTCGCCCACGGACTTGACGACCAACTCGTTGGAGCCGACCTCCTGCACGCCCTTGGGCAAGAAGCTCAACTGCAAGTCCTTGACCTCGGCGAAACGCGGGTGCTTCTTGTTGTCCGGGTCGACGAAGTGCTCGATCTCGGCCATCAAGAACTCGCGCACACGCAACAAGCCGGCGCGGGGCGAGATCTCGTTCCGGAAGGACTTGCCGATGGACGCCGAGGCAAACGGCATCTTCTCGTTGTTGCACTCCAACAACTTGGAGAAGTTCAAGAACTGGCCCTGCGCGGTTTCCGGGCGCAAGTAGCCCTTCAACTGGCCGGAGGGGCCGATGGCCGTCTCGAACATCAAGTTGAACTCCACGGGCGGCTCCAAGGGCCCGTCGGTGGCCGGGTTGGTGATGTTGTACTTGGCTATCAACTCGCCCAACTGCGGGCCCAGGTACCCGTCGATCTGGTTCAACACAAACTCGTACTCCTGCACCACGGCGTCGTCCAACTTGACGTTCTTGATCTCCTTGACCTTCTTCTTGCGCTTCTTCTTGTCGTCCGACTCCTCGCCGGCATCCGCAACCGCCTGCCCGCGCGCCGCCTTGTCGCCCTTCAAGCGCGCCTCCAACACCTCCTCCACCAAGTGGTCGGCACGGAAAATCTCGCCAGTCTTCAAGTCACGGCACATCCAGTCGGAAAACTTGTCCACGTGCCCGGACGTCTTGAGCACCTCGTGCGGCGTCAACATGGTGCAGTCCACCTCCAACATGTCCTCCTCCAAAATGAAGTGTTTGCGCCACGTGTCAATCACGTTGGCCTGGAAGGCGCAGCCTGGGGGGCCGTAGTCATAGAGGCCCGAGACGCCGCCGTAGATCTCGAACGCCGGCGCGTAGAAAAAGCGTCTTTTCAAGACCTGCTCGAGCTGCTCGCGCGAGAAGGGCACGGGGGTTCTGCTGCTGGTGCTGGACATTCTCGCTAAGTTAGGCCAGCCGGTGGTGCGTGTTAATCTGGCGAACAGAATGGTGGATATGGGTGGTTCAGAATTTTTTGCCTGGTTTATACGGAAGTCCCGTCTTGCGCGCGCGCGTGTGCAGGCCACAGACGGCCAGTTTGCGGTGATGTCCTTGCTTTTGGGGAAGAAAGGGGAAAGTAAAATATGTTACAATTGATAGAATTATTGATAATGTTTTTATTATATTATCAGGAGTAGCATTTCACTTACTCTAAGAAAACCAGCTGTAGAACTTAGAAGTCATAATTGCAAAAACGAGTCTACTCGCAAGTCACAGTATATTAGGTATGCCGATGAATACACCTGAAAATGTAGAAACAAAACAATTATCACATTTAGAAGAAATGTATATAAAAAGGGGGAGGGAAATGGGTGAAATGAATGAGTGCTGGCATTGTGTTTTGGACGGGCCGGGTGTGGCATGGCTGATGGGAGTGGTCCAGAGCGCCGCACAACTAGCATAGTTGGTGTTGGGTATTTTCGAAATAGCTTAATATATCATCTTACGTTCAATGTGGCTGGACGGTGTGGCCACCAGCTGGCCCGATCCTTTTTCAAGCAATAGGTTTCTTTTGATTTCAACAGGATACACCAATCTTCAATCACCAGGCATCCATGGCACGTGCCCGGGCCAATGGCCCGGGTCCAAGAGATGACAGGCAAAGATGAAAGGCACTAGTACCATGATCTTGAAATAATACCGAAAAATGGCAGGCGGACTTGGAAGAGAATAGAAAAGCCAGAAAACTCTCTACTTGTATACTAGTTTGGTCATGTGTGTTGTAATGTATGAGGTAGTTGTGATGGGAATGGGACTGTGAGATCAGACAAGAATCCTCGCGCCTATGACGAGACCATCCATCCTGGTTTCGAGTCTCTTGCGTGGAGATATCGATAAAGCATATTCCGGAAATGTAGATCCCGTCCCAAGCTCCCACAATGACTCTCCAGATGATTGTAGACATACGGTTGGGTCATGCCATATAATAGGCGTTTCTTACAAGTACGCACCCAGAAACCAATACTCCATTACTATATATCAAGACCCCATATGGTGGGCTCAGACTTCTTTGACTGTTGATGGTGTTTTTCGAATCTTCGATCCAAGGTGTTCTTCATGAGAAAAATACACTTCAATTGGAGAATTATCTGGAAATTTGATATGGATCGTTCAAAGCATCAACAGTTCTTCAGAGCTCTTTCGACTTACCAATCTTTTCGTTCCAAAAACCATCGATTTGATGGATGCCAATGATTCTTGTGATAATTCTTGCCCACTTTCCGGCCCAAGTCTTCTGACAGAGTCCACGTGTCTTCATGAAACTTCTGCATAATGTGCTGTTATCTGACGCCAATTTTCCAGAGCTAAAGTATGTACTAACAAGCATATTTTCATGACAGAATTCAGCACTTTGCATCGAGTGATTTTCTTTTCGTGAAGTATTCTCAAACGAAATTTCCTCTACACAGCTCAATACTCAATACGATTGACTCTGTCTGTTTGTAAAAAATTACGTTTGCTTATTCTAGAAGAGCATTGAAGAGTGCTAATCAAAAAGGTTTTGCGTTGACCATTGAGCACAGTACTATGAAGACGTCAGACTTCTGGCTATTCGAAAGCCTCGCGCCTACTAGCATGCGAGAGGTTCGATGCAACAAGAATGGTTCAAAGGAGAACTTGCACTCCATCAGCACTACTAGCACTAAACCGCATCATGGCTAATTCATGCTTCTTGATTATGTGGAGCAATGGTTGTCAAGTCAACACACAATACTCAGAATAAAAGGCATATCAAGAGATAAGATGTGAGAACACAAGTTCAATTCGAGACGCGGTTCTGTGAGCTTTCCGCCAAATTCTAATTACTGAAAAATATATCTGAGTTCAGAATTGTGTATATTCACATGGAATCACATTTCACTACAGCATGGTGCGAAGGAATTCAGACCAAGGCCATAGTGACGATATGCATTTTTCTTTTCTAAGGATGATGATTATTGAAATATTCTGTCAAAGATTAATTCAAGAATAAATCATTTGATTGTCAGGGTCGAAGATGCGAGGAACTGTTTCTCTTCCATCTTTCTCAAAATGTATTCTGATCAAGATTGCCTGCTAGTGTTTCAGGATGACGATGAATAAACACCCAAAAACAATTTGAGTCACCTCAATCTGGACCCGAAAAAAGGGAGAGAGACTCATGTGAATTTTGGCGATTACCAATCGAAGTGTAATTGATCGTGAAAATCATCAAATTGGCTCCGTTGTCGTACAGGTTGTGCTCGGAGCACATCCACATCTATAATCCAGTATCGATGCTATACTTTCAGTCATGATATAACCCAAATGAGATCCAGGCTACGAGATCTTGAGTGCGGAGTTTTCTTCTATCATCATTTCCTCGTCGTAGCCAGCCTCATAAATGCTGTCGCTCTCAATGAATAGTTTCATGGCAAGAAAAAAAAGTGTCCCTAAACAGGAAACACCGAAAACCTTGTCAAACCACATGTCTATAAACTCGACCTCTCTGAGCATTTGCGCTGGAGATGTGGGGCCCGAAGTTGGTGACAAGGACAAAATCTTCAGCATCAGCGTCGCGGTTTCTGGTGGCAAGTTCGAGCGGATCAAGAGCGCAGTGGCAATGACGTAGATCGCGAGGAACTCGCTCACAATGAGGTGTTTTACCAATGTCTTGACGTGCACATCGACCGTGGTGGTGTTTGTCGGAAGGAAGCGGCCGAGCGACCTGAAAGTAATGACGACGTTTTGGAAAGAACACACGAAAAGCGAGCCCGAGAGAATGAAGCTCACTTGATTGACGAGCTGCGTCTCCGAAAGAGGCAAGTAGCTGAAGAGGCGCTGGATGAGCTTGGCGATGGTGATGGCAAGCGCGTCCTTGGTGTTTTTGTTGAGTGTCTCGGACAGGTCTCCGTCATCAATAATGTTGGTCTCTCTGTGCAAGTCCGCCAGACTCCAGAAGTAGTGGTAGGGCAAGCGAAGAAACAATACGTTTACAATGCGATAGACACAGTAGACCGAGAACATCGCATTGCCGAGAGCCACAAGCCGGTTGAGCCGCACACCGGCCTTGACTGAGGATCCTCGATCGCGCAGAACCGCGTCCACTTTCTTGCAGATGTCTGCGTACACCAGGTCCTGAAGACTCTGCAAAGATTCAATTTCGCGGGCGAGCTCCTCCTCCTCGGTGGCCGTGCCGGTTAAGCTTGAGAGACTCGTGAACGACTGTACACGTGATAGGAGCCTGCGGCCACTGCCTTTAAGCAGGCGCAAGGAGTCGTTCACTGGCATAGAGTAGTCGGTGCCGGCAGCTGACGCAAGGAGCGCGTCGAGCTCTGCCTGGCGCTTTTTCTTGAGCATCTGGGTCGAGTTGTACGACTGGATGAGCTCGTTTAGCTGGGTCTCGCTGGCGCCGGTGTTCAGAGCAATCTTAGGCAGGACCACACCATCCACCCAGAAACTGCGGATGGGCGTCAGCATACAGCCGACTCCTGAGAGAAGCGCAGTGATGGAGATGCCAGCCAACACCACCTCGTTGGTTTTTTCCTCGAGGAACGACCGCTCGGCCGCCGGGCCAAGGGCCTGCGCAATAGAGCCAAAGCGGCTGAGCACAGCAAACCACACACCGCAAAGAGCCGCCGTGGCGACCATTTTGAGAATGGCCGAGGGCGACCTGAGCGAAATTTGCGGCGTGAGTCGCTGGTTCACGTAGAGCAGGATTACGAGGGGTGGCTGGACCATGGTCACGAGCACAACCAACGCCGCGATCACGTACCTGAGGACGGCCAAGTTGAGGGCCACGGCCCCGAAAAGCTCGATCATAAGAAGGAGCACTAACTCGCACGAAAGCGTGACCACGCCTGAAAAAAGCACGCCCACGACGTAGTGCACGGTGTCATGGCGTCCATGTGCCTTTAGAAACGAGGACCCAGGGACGCTGGCGCCGGCTAGAGACGCAGGGGCGTTGCCGCTCACAGTGCCCGGCAGCGTGGTGTATGGCGGGCCGCCGTTTGCACCCCAGCGGGCCGAATTTGGCACGGAAAAAGGCCGCAGAGCCTCATCTTCCAGCTCGTCATCCACATCGAGCCGAAGGAGCCGGTGGCCGTATTTGGCGCCGGCGGCGTGCTGCAACATATCGTTGATCTGAGCCTTGGCGTGGTGCGTGCGGGGAGCGTAGTTGCGGATGATGTCGTGGTTGAACACATACTTGAATGACCACAGCGAGAACACGGCGAAAACCACCACCAGCGATAGGGCCTCGAATACATACGACACGGTGCCCATCGGGGCAAAACGGGTGGAATGGGAAACGGGCAATATCTTTGATTTGAAGACATTGTGCTAGCGTTCGCGTAGCAGGGCCGCGCGCCGGCACGTGACCGAACATCACGCGCACCAGGTCATGTGACTCAGATCAGGCAATGGGTTGGCTGCAAATAATACCGCCCAGTCTTAGCGTTCGCCGCCATTGCCTTAGCATGGCGGCTCGCAAAATCCTTAAAAACGTCCAAAACCTTTGAGACATCCTTTTGAAACCCATCCCTAGGTTATGTGTAAGACCATCCAGACCTGAACATAAATCCACCTGATCTCAAACCAGAAGCTAACATCTGGTAAACACAAAACACAACCAGTCTTCGCAAACCACCAACTGATGTCTTTCAGAGGCCCCATATGCGCTACACGAATGTACTGATTTTCGTTGGCAATCTCTGTGATGTGGAATCACGTGAAATGCCTAGGCAGGTCTGAGAGCCCACAACTAATAGTAGAGCCAAATTGGAGTTGATCGCGTTGCCTTTGCAGATGAACGCGTAACGAGTGTTTTGGGCCTTATCAGGGACTTGGCTCTTCAGTCGCGTCAGTCTACATGCGACCTCGGCGATAACCACTATGTACAGGAACACATACAAACATATACATCTTGTTCACCAAGAAGGCCATTTGCATCCAAATGAAATTCACCAGAAGGAAGCTCTGTGCCGAAAACTGCTTCTTGGAATACACGCACACTTTGTTGAAGGCGGCGCGTGTTTTTGCAAACGTTTTCCGGTCCTTCTCGCACCATGGTTCCGAGATTCGAAACAAGAGTCCACGGGAAGACGCGCATTCCAATTCAGCATGTATGTGGAAAACTAATACACCAAGATTTTGGGGTCTGGGGAGTGTGGGAGTTGGAGAGCCCGTGACTAGTGCATCACGTGGCTTTTGTGGTTGGCGCTCCCCTTCCCATGTTGCGAGTATTAAACCGAAGATGTCCCGCGAGTTTTGGTTTCAAACAGAAACCCGGGATATCGTCCATGTCCACACGGCTATAAGTGGCAATCCGAAACTCGTCATAGACGTGTGTCCCAAGTCTGCCCGCCACGCATCTGCCAAGTGACAGTTTCCACAGTTAGAGCCAGCAAGGCCCGCTATCACGTGCACACGATCATGTGACATCTTACAACGTGACCGGACATCACGTGCCGCGGCCGCGGCCTGCTACGCCAGCGAAAAAAAAGACCCCGGCTGCCCCATCATTAACCCGTATCCACACACCCGTTTCACCCCCAAAACCCTTTCCAAAATGGCGAACGTCAAGATGAGAGCCGAGAAGAAGATGAGGCAGTTCCTCATGAAGCAGATCCGCGCGCGCAAGGAGGTGGGTGCGCGGGTCGCCAAGGGCCCCAAAACCGCGGCCGAGCTCCGGCTGTTGGGCTTGGCCCCACAGGTGTTCATGTTTAAAAACTTGTTTTCTGGCCAGGTCTTGTACTCACAAGTACCCGGTTATCACCAGAATCAGATCGACAAGCAGTTTGTGCGGCCCAACTGGGAGAACAGGAAGCCCAGCCGCAGAAACGATCTCTGGCGCGTGATGTGCGTGGTCAACTTCGCCTCCTACGACTATGCAGTGGCCGCATACCACGGGCTCGTGGAGTTGCGGCGGCTCCGCGACACGCAGTTGGTGAAAGAAGCGAAGTTCATGCGCAAAAAGAACGCTGACGGCAACACATGGTTTTCCGGCCAGTACCGGCCGGCGTACACGCAGGAGGCTGTGGCCGACTTGGCCCACGTGATCGAGGAGTTTTCGTTGGAGGACACCACGGCGTTATGGGAGTCGCTTTGGAGAAAGGGCGACGACAAGCACTGGGACCCCACGTTAATCACGCATGACACCTTGCCTGCGTTCAACGCCAAACACCAAAGCGTGATGTTGGACGAGATTCGGGAGATGGCGTTGGCAGCGTTTGCTGACGAGCGGGCCGCGGCGACTGCGGGCCCAGAGGCCCCTGTGGATGTGGCCATGGCGTAGATGACTTGTATATACAGAAAATGGATCATTTGAGGTTGGATGCTAGAGGCTCGCCACAGGCCTTATGAAGGCAGGGGCCTTCTACCACGCTGCTTTTACACGGTCAGAACCTGGCTGGTATTTGGCCAATTGCCGCTCGCGGTCACGTAGCCGGGCGTTCTCTTTTTCTGCTATTAGGCATAGTCTGCTTGCATCTTCACACAACGAGTACCTCGATGGTATGCTTTGGCTGCACACTTATGTGAGTTGATTGTCAGATCTGTGGCGCCTGAAATTTTGAGTAGACAGATTGGCCAGACGGTCTCTGACGGCTGCATCTTAGTCTTACGAGACCAAGGCGGAATTTTCGAAATCCTACAAGATATAGCCCGCCGGTTTAAATGACGGACCTCTACTAGCAATACGAGCCAGATCTTACATTATTAAAAGTCTGTGTTTCTCGTTGAGCAAAGCTTCTCAAGAGAATGTTGGTGTCTGGAGTAAGTTAATTGGGACACGGTTTGTCGCAAGCAGGTGTTTGCCTTTTGACCAAAGAAACTTGTCAATTCCAAAGAAATAGCCAATATGCAGATACTAAATTCACAACACACCTTCTAACAGCCGTGCCTCTTAATATGTCCTTTCTACCAAGGGCCCGAAGTTCACTGCACATCTGGCTCCTCTCGTGATCTCATGATACATATCTTGGTGTATCTCTGGTGAATACTGCTTTTTTACTTCGTGGTATATCATGGTGTCTTAGCGAATTCCGAAATTCAGGACCACTGATTAGATTTGGAGCGAAAGGCGTAACCTTCACGCAATTAGTAGTTGCTTATAGATCTTCAGTTAAGAAGGTCAGACACTGGTGATTTTGGATACCGTGGTTTGGAATGTACGGAAAAGAGGAAGTTTTTAGGACACATCTCATTAAATGGTTTCTTGTATTTTGAAAGTCTATGATGACAGACTCAGTGCTTTCCGACAACCCTAGTTGTAGGTTTGCATCCAAAGCTTAGCTATGTGGGGAGAATCCTCCCGGAAGCCATTGAAAATTTGAAGCAGCCTAAAAGTGAACAAAGAATAAACTGACAAGCATTCATTTATCGAGCCTAGCGTGCAATGATGTAACATATGATGATCCGATTTTAAGACGGTACTTTTGTTAAACTTCGGATTGAAAATGTGTAGACTTTGATAATTGAGTATTCTTGTGAGGAGACTAAGCGCAGGTTCATCTTCAAACAGCCTTATGCCCAATAGGATTTTATTATGCATTTAAGCCTGTGCCACCTGAAAGTTAAGTCATCAGACGACACTGTGTTGTCTCCTTTCACAAGTATGCAATGCGTCTTCAATGCTGTGGTACTAAACACGGGTCCACCATAACGGGAGCCAATTGTCAATAACAAGCCGTTCTTGTTGAACTTGGCTAGTGCTTTTGGGATGTCCACGCTATTATTGAAATTGATCAGGATATATGGTGGGAGCTTGCTAACATTTTGCTAGAGGCATACATTTTTATTCTTGCCGCCTTCATGAACTTGACACTTCTGTACCAAGGTGAGCAGATGGTGTTCTAGAAACAGCCTCCAAACACTGAGACTACTGATTGAAGAGGCCGAGACTCAGAAATACGTCCGCTAAAAAATCCAGCAAAGTCGGGGCATTGGTTTTGAATCATAGATACTGGCCCTCGATTATTGATGTGCCTCAGCTTGTATTTTAAGAATTCTATTGCAACCATATCATCCATACGTTTGCTTGGTTCCACTTTTTGCTCAATAGAAAACGACAAGAACATGCAAGTATTAAAGCCGGGCTCACATAGCAACAAGCTAGCTGAAACAAGCTTTCTATATCTTGGATATGTAGCACAACTTCATTTTTGGCTTTGAGACAGTCTCGCAAGGTGCCGTAAGCTATTCAGGACATCATAAATGAGCTATATCTGAATCAAAGCTCGATATACTTTATAGCAACATAAGAATCTAAGACTGGTGACCACATTTAGAGGTTAAAGCTACGTGCGTCAATTCTAGAGTTCTTGACGTCTTAATAAATTACTTGAGCTAGGCTCACGGGATTTTCCCGTTTGCCATATTGAAAAACCGCAAAGTGCTTTCCTTCCTGCTCTAGGTGGTCTTGGGTCTTTTGTAGCTTTAAAGTACTGGAGGTGATTTCCAAGTCTTAAGTTACTTGTGACACTGTTGTTTAGCTGGCTTGATGACCGGATAATTAGCTAGTAACCTAAATAATTGGAACACAAAGGAGTGCGCAGACAACATCTCTATGTATATCACCATCTTAATACTCACTAATAAGCAACACGGCCCTTAATAACTTTGATAGCTGAAGAGATATGACTCCCTGATACTAACACAAAAAATAAACCATTTGAGGTTTCTCTATTGATCGTTGAAAAGTGAGCCGAGGATATCAACGAACAGAAAAGGCACAAATAAGCGCATATGGGTCGGAGTGTACTATTTTGTTGGGCTATGATAGCAGAGCCGAATTGACAATAAAGTCCTCTTTTGGGTCCAGGTTCGGGGCTATACTTTTAGTCCATTGAGAGCGCTCTGGCCACCTAATATGCCCACGCGAACTGACATAAATATGCACTAGATCGTGGGAGGAAAAGTCTAAGAGTCTTTAGAAAATACAAGAAAAATACCGTTGCGACTGACCCCAGGCGTATTTTTTCATTTCAGATTGTAGAAATAGCGGGACAAAGCCAGAACTGAGGTAGGCCATCAACTGGTTGTTATCTGTGGCCAGGTTTGATATCCATGGCTCTTGGATCTTATCCATGCCGCTGTCGGAGATACTTCAAGCCAGGCGAATTTTAAAAGAACAAACTGGCTACATCGTCTATTTAGAAATATGCCATCGCTTTCAGAGCCAGGCTTACCTCGAATGACTCGATAGTACAGCCAGGTGCAATAACCCTGGAATACTTGCATGTTCTTAGATTTGCACCGGTGCAGGTTATGTGCTATATCGGCCCTGTTTGCAGGCGCCGTGCAAGGCGGGATTTCTGGGTTCAGGCTTGCAAAGTCGCAAGGGCTCCAAACATTGGTATTGATTGTAGCGAGCAAATCTCGCAGGCATAGAGGAAGCCGAGACGAAGCCGATGGAAATTAGCTGGCGACAAGCCGTCACTTTTGTTGGCGGTGGCTATAACCAATGGGGCCTGAACGAAAAGGAGCTGATTCCGAGACTTGCGCTTGTTTTTCTCCTGGTACCAAGCCTAGCGGCCGTGCGTGTCAGCCAAGTTTCGTGTCAACCAATTTGCGTGTCAGCCATTTTCATATCAGCTGATGTTTTCATGTTAGCCAATATTCAATGTCAGGCATTTCACAATTCTAATTTCCATGCCAGCCACTTTATAGATTTTCAAATTGCCTTTTCAGCCAACCTCCATGTCAGACAATTTTCCATGTCAGCTAATTTTTTCATGTTGACCATTTTTTGATGCTGACCATTTTTTTATGTCAGCAATTTCCAACTTTTAGGTCAGCCAACTTCCATGCTAGACCGATTCCAATTTTCAGGTGAGCCACTTTTCCATGTCAGCTAATGTGAGCCCATTTTTCATGCCAGCGCATTTTCCATTTGTCCATTTTCCATGTCAGCCAATTTCCAATTTTCCATGCAAGCCATTTTCATGCTAGGCAACTTTCTAATTTCCAATTTTCCATATCAGCCAATTCCCGTGTCAGCTATTTCCCATGTGAGCCAATTCCCATGTCAGTCAATTCCCATATGACCTATTTCTCATGTCAGCCACTTTCCGATTTTCAATTCCCATGCCAGCCGATTTTTCATGTGAGCCGAACCCAGATTTTCAATTTTCATGTCAGTCAATTTTCCATGCGAGCCAATTTATCATTTGTTCATTTTCCATGTGAGCCAATTTACATGCGGGCCAATTTCCATGCCAGCTCATTCTCAAGTTTACCATATTCCATTACAATTCTACATTTCCATGTCAGCCAATACTCATTTCCCATGCTAGCCATTTTTCATTGTCAGTCAATTTACAATTTAACAACTTTTCATGTCAGCTGATTTTCCATCTCAGTCAATTTACAACTTTACAAATTTCCATGTCAGCTGATTTTCCATCTCAGTCAATTTACAACTTTACAAATTTCCATGTCAGCTGATTTTCCATCTCAGTCAATTTACAACTTTACAAAATTTCCATGTCAGCTGATTTTCCATCT
>NW_017387731.1:3890847-3896728 GCF_001664035.1 Metschnikowia bicuspidata var. bicuspidata NRRL YB-4993 | reverse complement strand
TTTCCATGTCAGCTGATTTTCCATCTCAGTCAATTTACAACTTTACAAATTTCCATGTCAACCAATTTCCATCTTCCATGTCAGCTGATTTCCAATTTCCGTGTCAGCCAATTTCCTATTCCATGCCGGCCATCCTCCGCTATTCCGTATGCCTGTTCCCATTTCCCCGTGCTGCCCATTCCCCGCCCTGGCCTCCCGTTCGCCCCTTCCTGCATGGAGCAGCACCAGGCCCAGCGCCCGCCGCCGCCGGATTTGTCTTGGGGCGCGCCGCCCGGGCCACCCACAAAAACAAGCTACTAGGCGAGTCTCGGCAAACCCCCTAACCGCCCGACACACAACCAACGAACAAAATCCAGCCCACAAAATCCAGCCCACAAAATCCAGCCCACAAAATCCAGCCCACAAAATCCAAACCAATCCACAAAAGCAGCCCTCAAAATCCAACCCACAAAATCCAACCCACACACTAACAAGAAACAAAAACCAAAAACCCAACCCCAAAAACCACACCCGCTTCAAGCGGCGGCTCGAATACCCCAGGCCGCCTGGGCCCGGCACGACCTGAGCGCCCGCGACCCAGGGCAGGCACAACGGCCGCACCGGCCCGCCCGCCCCGCGCGCGCGGCGCTGTGTGCAGGCGCCCGCCTTCTTTCTCTAGCGGCGTGACCGATCGGGCCCGCGCGCAAATCCTGGCCCGCGGCCGATGGACTACTAGGCCAGCGCAGGAATCCAAACCACCGCCCAACACCGAGTTCACGCCTTTTCTTCCCCGGCACCAACGCTGCAGAACGCCCCGCCACAGCCTGTCCCAGCACCCCCCTGCCGCGACCGGCCGCCCTTTCCCAAACTCCCCCTTTTTTTTTTCTCTCCGGCAGCATGTCGACGGACGTGTGCTTCGAGAAACCCATGAAAAATGGCGCCGTGGCCCTGAAGTTCCGGGTCGCATACACCTCGCCCGGCGCCCAGAAAGCGGGCGCCGCCGCGGCAGAGCCGCAGGCGCCCGGCGGCACGCCCTTGGAGCTCGCGTCGCCCCACCACGACCTGAACTGTGCGCGGTGCTACAAGCTCAAGAAAAAGTGCCTGCGCACGTACCCCGCCTGCGACTACTGCCAGCGGCTGAACACGGAGTGTGAGTACATCGACCGGCGCAAGCGGCGGCTCCGGTTCGAGGAGGTGCCGGCCAGTCCCGGGGACACGCCGCCCGGGCCCGGGCAGTCGCGGGCGCCCATTTTGGTGGCGTCGTTGATGAACCACGACGACGACGCGGAGCAGCCGTTCCGCAACATCGACCCGCTCGCGCCGCCCGCGGGCCGCGCGGCGCCGCCGGCGGATCCCGGCGTGTCGCGGACCAGCTCGCGCATGGCGCCCGCGGCCTTGCTGCGCTTGAAGCCGCTGGTGTCCGTGAACCGAAACGTGATTTCCTCGTGCGTCGTGGACAGGGGCGCGCCCAGCTTGCAGGGCGAGCTCTTGGCCGTGCGGCCCGTGGCGGACGCGGGCTTGCCGTCGGCGTTTGTGCACACGTTCTTCGCCAACTACGAGTGGAAGTACCCGTTCCTCAGCCGCCACGACTTCTGCCGGAAGATCGAGAACTTGTCCTTCCAGACCGAGACGCTCGTCGGGCTCGACGTGTACTTGGTCATGGCCATCGGCTGCATCATCTACGATGCGAGCTTCAAGACGCTGCACTACGCGGCGGTCTTCAGCGAGTCGTTTGTCGAGTCCGTCGTGGACGTCATCAGCTACGACATCAAGTCCGAGGACGACCTCCACAAGGCGCACCTCCTCATTCTCTTGAGCATCCACGCCATCAACGTGGGCAACACCAACCTCATCTGGAACATCGTGGGCTTCCTCGACCGCCTCATTGTGTTCTTATCCGACTTCACCGGCCTGTCCAACGCGTGCATGCGCAAGCGCTGCTTCTGGACCATCTTCAACTTGGACAAGGAGCTCTCGCTCCTGTTGGACAAGCCCAGCCAGTTCGTCCCGACCCCCATCATACGGCTCTCTGCGGACTTCTCCGACTCCTTGCACCCGGGCGAGCTGGACAGGAGCGCGGCGTTCATGGCGCACCTGGTCATGCTCCACTCCTTGCAAGACCGCATGCTCTCCCACCGCTTGGGGTTGGTGCCTGCGGAGCAGGAGCTGTTGACCCAGCTCCTGGCGGAAATCGAGGCCTGGCGCGTGGGCGTGCTGCTGCTCATCCACTCGGAGTACGCCGAGCTGTCGCTCTTGCAGAACTTCATTGGCCTCGTCAACTTGGACTACTACTACCTCTTGATTGAGCTGGACCAGCTCTCGGAGACAGAGTCCTTCCAGTTCACGCTCCAGTTCTTGCTGAACTCCTTCAGTCTCCTCCTATCAGAGGTCCTGGACAAAAAAGAGGTTGGCGGCACCTCCATCTACTCGCTTTTCTGGTTCCTCAAGTTCTTCAAAGTAGTCGACTACAGTGTGGCGTCGCTCCTACGTATGTTGGACGCCAACAAAAACAAGAGCGACTTGATGATTCGCTTGAACGAATTCAACGGCAATGTGCAGCTCGAGATCAACCTCCTCAAATTCTTGCTCGAGAGCAACTCGCGGCCTGCGCCGTTCGTTGAGAAATTGAAGCTCTATCACCAGAGACTAAAGACGTTAAACCAGAAACTCGTGGTGTATAATCCGTTGGCTGGCCAAGATAAAGACCTCGAGGTGTTGAAAAACGATATCACCGAGTTATTTATCTAGACAACCGTTCAGGGTTTTCTTAGAATATCGATATTTACATATACTCACTTGGTGCCGAGTCGTCAATAGGCCGTTAGATCGGGGATGAGGTCAACAAACATTAGGTCTGCCTTTCGGTAGCAAATGCACACTTTTGGACCTACGTAGCCATGGACCACTTCGATTGGAGGCGGCTCAAAAATCAACTCGCAAACAGGCTTTTCAAAGCTGGCGGTGCATTTAAAAGGGATGGATCTGGGTAAATTTTTTAGGTATTAATCAACCAAGCAGCAGGGAAGGAATCTTATTTGACATGTTGTGATCAAGTAGATAGCCAAGGGCCATCCTGTTCTTTGTTTTAACATGTTTATAACACAATGTGCGGATAGTTCCTTCAATTCTTGGACACTCGGTGCCAGAGTATTTTAGTGCCTTTTGTTGTGTCTAAAAAAGATACGGCCTTTGTCAAAATTCAGCACCGACACTTCTAGACGTCTTGATAAATGAGGAATGAAATTATTTATTACATTTTGAAATCTCCAGGGTAAGCCATCCATAGGGAGCAGTTCTGCAGCAGACACCTGACAATTTGAAAAAGTTTCTAATACACCATGACTAAGCATGGGTATGGGAAGATACCACTTATTTTGTTTTTGTAGACAGGTTAAAAGGTTCTTGTTCTTACTCTGCAAAGAGCAGGTAGAACAAGAGCTGGTGTATGTCAACTCATGGAACTTCGGTTGCTTGCTGGAATATTTTTTGGACAGAGTAAATAATAAAAGAGGCACAACCCCTCTTTTTGATGCATCTGTTTGCACCTGTGACTTATTCCTAGACTAGCATTCAAGATTGTGAAGTGTATATTATGTGCTCTCTTGCAACAATTAGACCTTAACCGCATTGCTCCAGAGAAGCTTTCGAGGATTTACGCATACGTGCTGATAATATCAAGAAACGCATTGCTGACAGATTATTATTTGTTACCATTGATACTGTCTGTTTTATTAGAACTCAAATGCCTTCTCATTTGATTCGTGTGGTTAAAATCTCAGCTCTTGTATAGACGGTGAAGGGCATATGCGTAGACATGGTGTTTGATTGGGGGTAATCATATATTATACTGAGGTCTTAGGTGTGTCACGTAATCCATCAGGCATAACAATCCCCATATTGGTTGAGGCGATCAGCAGAAGTAATATTACAGGCCACTTTGTAATCGACGCTCCAGCACATATTTTACATAGTTTCTTCATAAATTGGGTTCTATTGAGAAGATCTTTGTAGAAGGCGGCAGTGCATCTGTTTGGGACGTTTATTTGAGAATTAAAGGTATGTGCCTGGGAAGACAGATATGCACAAAAGATAAACGGCGGGTGAATTATCATTGACTGATACAGTGACTGTTTTTGGGGGCAACTCGAGGAAATACTAAATCGCACGGTTTTGTCGTATTGTCTTGTTGCCCCAGGACTAGTGCCAATATACATGGTGCGAATCTACAGGCCCCAGGCTCCTCAATATGTTCAAGAACTTGTCATTTGGGTTTTGTTGGTTGGGTCTTGTTGGTTGGGCTTAGTTGGCCTAAACATAAAAGCTCTTGGCTGCTACTTTAATAACTTAAATGGGGTCTTCCGAGGGAAAGGGCACCGGATCTCAATAATCTATGGTACCATACCATCTGTCACTACCCACAAAGTTGATAGCCCAGGGAGGGTACTGAAAATGCCGGGAAGATTTGACTAATGCCACGTAGTTCACATAGATGAGATGTCGTGTGTTGCTTCATAAACTGGCTTGGGCTGCGTGAGTCTGTTGGCTTGTTAGTATTTTTCCGGTGTGTTGCATCCCCAGTGAAACAGGGAGCTGAATTGGAGGCATCCGGAAGCACTTTTTCAAACAGAAAACGAGCAATTCATACAGAAATATATCTAAAAGAACCGGCATTTGAACGACGTGTGCAATGATGCAATACTTGCCGAATACTAGCCGGTACAACGTAACAAGTAGAGGGAACTGTGGCCTCTCGAATTATAGATTGACCCTGCATCTCAGATAGCTACAACCTGTCTCCAATAGAATATTGCCAAATGGGGTTTAGCTGAATGCCTGAAGTTTTGGGATCAAAACTTTCAAAAGCTTGCAGGAATAGTGATTATCTCATCTAGAGTTGAATTTGTGCAAAAACCTCGAGCATTGAATTCACGTGTCACGTCGGACCGTGTGGCTTGTGTATAAATTCTTTTACTTGTGATTGACTTTTAACGTGTGAGTCAACATCAAACTACAAACCCCCCTCTGTCACAAAAACATAGTATTGAAGCAGTACTAATCAACATATTGGCTCCCTCGTTTTTTGTCATGCCGCCTACCTTCTTTAGACTAGTCATTGAACGAAGGGGAAGGACCACAGTCGATATGAGAGACCCCGTGATAGATATCTGCTTAGTTGGTATAAAGCTCAGGAAACTTTCTCCCTGAAGTGGAAGAGTGCAAAAGCTTTCGTGTTCTTCACGTCTCTCCGTATGTGAAGAATCATTCAAAATTTCACCAAAACTTTGTTGATGAATTTTGTCTTGAGGAGAAAACTTAAGTAGCAATGGTGCTTTTTATTGATTCTGAAAGAATTAGCGTGATACCCGAGACTATTCCGCAACAGAGACCAAGATCAATGACGAGGGTGATAAATTATCATATGACAGGTAGGTACGTCAAGTTTTGTATTTTCCTGTCACCATGTACCACGTGAAGATAATGGTTCCATTTCTTTTCATAAAATCTTTTTCATAAAACGGGCAAGGATTTCCAATTTCGCTGTAGCTTTGTTTCTGCGGAGGCTAGAACACAGGGCTGACATACAAATATTACTGACCCGTTCTAAGCTGAAGTCATTTAGGAAAAGAAAAACTCATTACAGAGTAGTGAAGTTACGATGTCAAGGCTGCTAAGGACCTACCAAGAGATAGTTCATACGAGGTCTGCGACATGGTGGGGAGAGTCCCCAGACGCAGAGGTCTACTTTGAAAAGCCACCAAATACAAACCACATAGCCACCAAATAAAAATTACATAGTCACCCAATTACAAACCACATAGCCACCAAAATACAAACCATATAGCCACCAAATACAAACCATATAGCCACCAAATACAAACCATAAAGTCACCAAATAATTACA
>NW_017387731.1:3887620-3890827 GCF_001664035.1 Metschnikowia bicuspidata var. bicuspidata NRRL YB-4993 | reverse complement strand
AAATACAAACCACATAGCCACCAAATAAAAATTACATAGTCACCCAATTACAAACCACATAGCCACCAAAATACAAACCATATAGCCACCAAATACAAACCATATAGCCACCAAAATACAAACCATATAGTCACCCAAATACAAACCATATAGCCACCAAATACAAATTACAAAATCACCCAAATACAAATTACATAGCCATCCAATTACATAGCCACCCAAATACAAATTACATAGCCACCAAATACAAACCATATAGCCACCAAATAAAAATTACATAGTCACCCAAATACAAACCATATAGCCACCAAATACAAACCATATAGCCACCAAATACAAACCATATAGCCACCAAATACAAACCATATAGTCACCTAATACAAACCATAAAGTCACCAAATACAAATTACATAGTCACCCAGACACAAACATGTCACCAAAACTCCCCAACCTCCCCACCCCATCCATATCGCCAACAGCCGGGCCCCGTTTCTGGTGCGCGCACGCACACACGATTCCGCGCGCTCCACTACTCCACTAGCACTGACCAGGCGCCAGCGGCAAAGATCCATACTCCCCTACTTCTTTGCCATTTCCGCCCAGCACACCCCCAATTCCGCCCGATTTGCCCGCCCCCTCACAAAAACCACAACATGCCGCCTAAAGCCGACTGGGACAAGTACGTGGCGCCACAAGACGACGAAAAAGACGACAAGGTGGTGCCGCTCAGTGAGGGCGACATCCAGGTGCTAAAAACATACGGGGCCGCGCCGTACGCCGCGCCCTTGAAACAGCTCGAAAGCGACTTGAAAAGCATCGAGGAGCGCATCAAGGAAAACATCGGCATCAAGGAGTCCGACACCGGGTTGGCGGCGCCTCACTTGTGGGACGTGATGGGCGACAAGCAGAAAATGTCGCTGGAGCAGCCGTTGCAGGTCGCGCGGTGCACAAAAATCATCGAGGCCACGGCGCCGCCGCCCACGTTGGACTTCTTGGCCAACGCGGACAACAAGCAGAAGTACGTCATCAACATCAAGCAGATCGCCAAGTTCGTGGTGGGCTTGGGCGAGCGCGTGTCGCCCACGGACATCGAGGAGGGCATGCGCGTGGGCGTGGACCGCCACAAGTACGAGATCCAGTTGCCCTTGCCGCCGCGCATCGACCCCTCCGTGACCATGATGACCGTGGAGGAGAAGCCGGACGTGACCTACGGCGACGTGGGCGGCTGCAAGGAGCAGATCGAGAAGTTGCGCGAGGTGGTGGAGCTCCCGCTCCTCTCGCCGGAGCGCTTCGTCAAGTTGGGCATCGACCCGCCCAAGGGCATCTTGCTCTACGGGCCGCCCGGCACGGGCAAGACCTTGTGTGCGCGCGCGGTGGCCAACCGCACGGACGCCACGTTCATCCGCGTCATCGGCTCCGAGTTGGTGCAGAAGTACGTGGGCGAGGGGGCGCGCATGGTGCGCGAGTTGTTCGAGATGGCCCGCACCAAGAAGGCCTGCATCATCTTCTTCGACGAGGTCGACGCCATCGGCGGCGCGCGCTTCGACGACGGGGCCGGCGGCGACAACGAGGTGCAGCGCACCATGTTGGAGTTGATCACCCAGTTGGACGGCTTCGACCCGCGGGGCAACATCAAGGTCATGTTCGCCACCAACAGGCCCAACACCTTGGACCCGGCCTTGTTGCGCCCGGGCAGAATCGACCGCAAGGTCGAGTTCTCCTTGCCCGACTTGGAGGGCCGCGCCAACATCTTCCGCATCCACGCCAAGACCATGAGTTGCGAGAAGGGCATCCGCTGGGAGTTGATTTCCAGGTTGTGTCCGAACGCCACCGGCGCGGAGTTGCGCTCCGTGTGCACGGAGGCCGGCATGTTCGCCATTCGTGCCCGCAGGAAGGTCGCCAACGAAAAGGACTTCTTACAGGCCGTCGAGAAGGTCATCAAGGGCAACATGAAGTTCAGCTCCACCTCCCAGTACATGCAATACAACTAGTCTGCGGGGGCCAGGACGCTTGCTCAGGAGGTCTCCACGGGCCGGTGCCAAGGTCAGCGCCCACGCAGACAGCACGGCAACAAACCCGTCCGCGACGCCAATGTAGAACTGCACGTACTTTACAAATAGATCGAGTCGCCTCAGGTCGTCACCCAGATACATTAGAACTATACACGCTCTCTCAGTCCCACCACGACACACACCCCATGCCTTCCGTCTGACAAGACGCGATCAAGGCGTACGGAGGCGCCTTGTTCGGAGCCTCGTCTAGCCCCAAGGCCTCCGAGCTCGACTGCGGCTTGATGTTGACAAAGATCTCCTCCTCTATGCGGAACCGGATCTTCTCGTTGATATCTATAAACAACTCGGATTCGTCGTCCGGTTTCCACACCCATGCCTTCTCCACGGGCTTGAATATGCAGCTCTCAAACAAGTAGTCCTTGGGAATGAAGATCTCCTCGAAGAACTCCATGCGCACTTTGATGCCCTCGGGCGAGCAGTCGGCGACCCAGCCACTCAAGATCTCGCCTATGAACGGCTTCCACACAACCATGCGGAACTTGACTTCCACATACGACGCTCCGTCGCCGGGCCGGAGCAAGCCGTCCTTTATTTCCAGAAGATCCCACACGGCCACGGCCAACCCCACGTTGGTGATGACCTTGTTTGAGTATTTCTGGTGCAACTCGTTTTTGAGCACGTGGTGGATTGGCATGTTGAACGACTGGGGCGGCACGCGCACCAAATCGGACATCTGTGAAAGTATGAACATGGCGGGCAGATGAACTTCTGGTTCGGTGGAACCGGCTTGTAGATCAAAATAGAACGGTCTCTTCGGGCCCAATGCCTTGGCTAGACGTGGTTCGGGTTTCCTAAATTCCTAACAAGCTTAGCCGCAAAACGCAGTCCTGTCACAAAATTCCACACTGGATAAAACGTCGAAGAATCTGGCGCTGTATTTTCCACCGGTTCTCCTCGCAAATCAGAAAATTATGAATGCTGCGGATGATTGCCTGTGTCGCGGCGATGAGACTGGCCGGTATGGCCGACTCTGCGTCTTTGGATTTTCCTAGTAAGCGCAGGCCGCGCGCGCGGCCCTATAAATATAAGGCTGGGCGCCCCAGCGGTTTTTCGCAGCCACGCCAAATTTCGGGATCGGCGCAACGTAAGTATCACAGCCGCAAAGTAGCCAGCTCTGCGTTTTGCAAGTGATTCG
>NW_017387731.1:3883399-3887600 GCF_001664035.1 Metschnikowia bicuspidata var. bicuspidata NRRL YB-4993 | reverse complement strand
ATGCAGCTCTCAAACAAGTAGTCCTTGGGAATGAAGATCTCCTCGAAGAACTCCATGCGCACTTTGATGCCCTCGGGCGAGCAGTCGGCGACCCAGCCACTCAAGATCTCGCCTATGAACGGCTTCCACACAACCATGCGGAACTTGACTTCCACATACGACGCTCCGTCGCCGGGCCGGAGCAAGCCGTCCTTTATTTCCAGAAGATCCCACACGGCCACGGCCAACCCCACGTTGGTGATGACCTTGTTTGAGTATTTCTGGTGCAACTCGTTTTTGAGCACGTGGTGGATTGGCATGTTGAACGACTGGGGCGGCACGCGCACCAAATCGGACATCTGTGAAAGTATGAACATGGCGGGCAGATGAACTTCTGGTTCGGTGGAACCGGCTTGTAGATCAAAATAGAACGGTCTCTTCGGGCCCAATGCCTTGGCTAGACGTGGTTCGGGTTTCCTAAATTCCTAACAAGCTTAGCCGCAAAACGCAGTCCTGTCACAAAATTCCACACTGGATAAAACGTCGAAGAATCTGGCGCTGTATTTTCCACCGGTTCTCCTCGCAAATCAGAAAATTATGAATGCTGCGGATGATTGCCTGTGTCGCGGCGATGAGACTGGCCGGTATGGCCGACTCTGCGTCTTTGGATTTTCCTAGTAAGCGCAGGCCGCGCGCGCGGCCCTATAAATATAAGGCTGGGCGCCCCAGCGGTTTTTCGCAGCCACGCCAAATTTCGGGATCGGCGCAACGTAAGTATCACAGCCGCAAAGTAGCCAGCTCTGCGTTTTGCAAGTGATTCGAGTGTGTTTGGGGCCTGTCGCAAGTCTGTTCCAAGTCTGTTCCAAGTCTGTTCCAAGTCTGTTCCAAGTCTGTTCCACGCCTGCTCCACGCCTGTTTCACGTCTCTCCCACGTTTCTCGTCTGTTTACACACGTTTCTCGTTCTCCACGTTTCTCGGCTGTCGCAACCCGACACCGCCATCTCACTTCGCGATGGCGCCTAATCTCGATTCGTCTCGCAAGAAGACCTACAACCTGAAGTCGTCGGATCGGCGCAAAGCCAGCGGGGTGCGTGCCGAGGCTTTTCTCCACAGCACACAAAAGAACAAAACTGGCAAGTTGGCGCCGGCCCGCAAGCCCGCTGACAAAGACGTGTGGGACCCAAAACACTTCCGTTTGTTCGTGGGCAATTTGGGCGACGATGCCACCGACGACATTCTTGCTGCCGCGTTCTCCAAGTACGCCAGTGTGAGCAAGGTGCGCGTGCCCATAGACGCCAAAACCCGCACCAACCGGGGGTACGGGTTTGTTGCGTTCGCCTCTGCTGATGACTATCTCAAGGCATTCAAAGAGATGAACGGCAAGTACGTGGGGCTGCGGCCCGTGCAGTTGAAGCGCGCCGAAAGCAAGGCCAAATAAAAAAATATCAAGTTGGGTCCTCAGTCGAACGAGTGTCTAGACATTTTCACCTTGCGGTTCCCCCTTGTTCATCTGCCTTCTCTTGACTGCTGGAAGCCGACTGCCCATGCTGCCTGTGTGCAGGCCGGTATCGCGTCGAAGTCCAGTGAGAAGATTCCGAGAAGCCTGTTCTGCTAGCCAGTCAGACCAGTCTTATTTGCAGGATACGTCCCCCAAATCCCCCACCCGCTGGTTGTCAGGAATCTCAGTGAAACATGATCAGTCACATGATGGTGTTTTCCCGTGTGGCGGGTCTAGGCCCAGGTCCCCTTGTGGCCCGCACTCTCCCTCGGCCATCCACCATGAGGGCTTTTTCCACGGTTTTACCGAGGCGAAACTCAAAGCTTCCGGAGTCTTTCGACCCCAAGAAAAACCTCCCTTCGCAGGGAGAATGGAAGCACTTGAAACAACACATTCCCGGCGAAGCCGAGCAGACAAACACTGTCAGAGACCGCATTCCAATGTTCCCTCTAGGAAAAGAAAATGTACCCACACTTTTGCCCAGGCCGGGCGTGCCCCGCGTCGGGCCCAATATGCCGTTCAGCCGGGTCATCCAGATCTTGAAGAGCAAAGTCAACCCTGAACTCATCTACGAGTCCGAGCCCCACCGACTCTACTTTCTTGGATGCTTCTGCTGCGCGGTGATGTTCACCATCTATGGCTGCGTGCTCCTTGAGTACGCGTGGTTCAATGCCAACAAGAAGTGGGACGAAAATGAGCAAGAGTTGGCGTTGCCGTTCCGGAGAAGGCAGTTCGGCATTGACTTGTTGACCTACGGCTCGTTGGGTGCCGTGGCCTTATTCGCGGCCTACCATTTTGCCACATTCCCAACCAGGCTCATGAGAAGAATCTGGTATCTCCCGGGACCCGTAGAGCACATCAAATTCACATCATATCCCTTGATTCCAGGCAGACCTACTCCAATGTACACAGTGCCTCTTGAAGATCTCGCCAGAAGGGACAAGGCCAGAGTGTGGACGGGCAAAGGTTTCTACGGCACTGCCGACAAGTCTTTGTTCTTCTTTGTGCTCAAAGAGAAATCAACAAACAAGAACTGGATTGTCGATAGAAAGGGCTTTTTCTGGTCAGACGGCCGTGTCTTTGATCTCTTGTTTGGCAAAGAAACGCTAGCGGAGGCCGAGGCCGGTATTCCATATGATGAGCAAATCGGTATAATTCATCGCGAAGTGAAGAAGAAGAAGAAGGAACTCAGAGCAAAACACGGAATATTCTATCAGTTCAAGCTTGGGGCACAGGAAGCGCAGAAGGACTTGAAGTCGGCGACGAGCTATGCCAAAACCTTGGCGGCAAGCAAGAAGCCCAAAGGCTTGCCAAAGGACAAAGAATAATGTAAATAGTTAACCCAACCCTGCTTTCTCGCAGACCACGAATCTACCTGTTTCTCAAATATTAACTGTCGAATGGCCCGTAATTGGACAATCCTGGTGGCCAAAAAACTTGTAGAGATATGACCACTGGATATTCCCAACATCTTTGTGTCGTCCGCTAGATTCACGCCTATAATTTTGAAGATCTTCTCCACTACGACGACGCAGTTCTTTCAATAAAGTGGTACTTTAACAGCTGGCATACTCAGTACTTTGAAGCCCGCATGCGGCTATTTCATTTATGCTGGAAACATCTGATCAAAAGTAAAAACAAAATTATAGACAGAAGCAAACAAGTCAATAATATTGCAGAATATGATTGACAAAATAGACGGCTGAACTAAACCGGCCAATGATTTGATCATCTTGTTTCAGGGTATTGCCAAAAAGTCTTAGTGAGGACAAACCCAGAATGGACACTAAAAGTGATCTTCTCAAGTCTTACCAAACCATCTGAGTTGAAACGACTACTACAGGCAAGTCTTCCTAAAATTCGATGACGTAATTTTCAATGCGTAAACAGATTGCCAGGAGGTCCGTCCAGGCCGTGATTAACAAAAAAAGACGGGTCGACTTTCGACACTAGGTATATCTAGAAGCCGCTCAATGGTCTTTTATACATTTTTGTACAGCTTTGTTCCATTAACCCGATGATTCTACCAAAACAAGCTATATTTGTTGCACTCACATAGTGCATCCACATAATACGGTATTCAATAATAAAGCGTTGAGATATGATCATCAGACCAATATTGGCTCAGAAATCTAATCGCACCTAGCATTCTTATGTCTCCGGTAAAATTTCGCCAAGTCTCTGCAATAAAAGAAAAAGATGAACCAGAGTTGTAAGGTCCCTGGTACCAGCTGAGTATAGTTTCCATTCGCAAAAAAGGAAGATGATTTCGCCCAGGATCGAACTGGGGACGTTCTGCGTGTTAAGCAGATGCCATAACCAACTAGACCACGAAACCGACTTCATGTAAAAAGTTTTCTCTAGTTTTATATATCACTTTAGCTATAAGACTATAAAAACATTCTTGGAAACTTTTTGTATTTTTCACTTTTCGCCTATTTTTGAGAAACCTCCCAATTTACGCAGCTAGCCTGGCCCGATGTTCATATTGGGAGATGTGGGATCCTTAAGTCCGCTACAACCAGCCGAGTTGAAGCGACTACTACAGGAGACCTATCCTAGGAGTCGATGACGTAATATCCAATACGTAAACAGATACGTGCCATGAGGACTGTCCAGGCCGTGACTAACGGAAGGGGACGGGCCGAGCTAAGACACTTGGTACGTAGCTGGGAGCTGTTTAAAGGTTTTTTATATATATTCGTTATATAGTTTTGCCCCTTT
>NW_017387731.1:3831509-3882971 GCF_001664035.1 Metschnikowia bicuspidata var. bicuspidata NRRL YB-4993 | reverse complement strand
AAAAAAAAAAAAAAAATCCTAGGAGTCGATAAATGTACCAAAAAAAAAAGACGTAATATCCAATACGTAAACAGATACGGGCCATAATTTGCTTTGTTTCCCTTTAGCCTTCTACTTCAGAGAAGCGATTCGGCAAGAAAGAGTGACTAGTGCGCTAGAAAATTTATGCGTCTGAGCTAATATTGTGGTTTGTGGCCTTACGTGACTTTGAGGCTTTGAGGACAAGAAGAAAATGACTCAGACTAGAATTTAGAATTATAAGTACTGCTCAAAACCTATTCAGTCCCACGGAGAGGTACGATAATTACTTGTGCCTTGCTCTTGAACTTTTAAGCACATACTACGTGTACGAAACAATTTAAAAAAAGAAGTATCAATATGATAACAATTGCTCTTGCCAGAAGAGAAAAAAAATGATGCAAGACTGAAAAAAATAGATGCACCACACATTATTGTGCGATATGCTCATTTGAGATAATCGAAGGCGGAAGAATCAGCTAGGAAATACAATTTTGGAGAAAACAGTTCATTCAATGCTTCTAAAATCAATACTTTTCGTTGAAAGCCTCCTCAGCTGAAAACTTTAACCTTCCTCTGATTTTTCATGGCCATGTTACCATTTAACAATCTCTAAATCTAGGCGAAATGGAAGTAAAAACTAAGAAGCTCATTCCGCGCATCACGATTCAAACTTAAGTCTTTAAAAAAATTATTATTACACAGTTGAAATTATATTTAGATATCAATAAAATATAAGCTATGTAGTGAATTTTTGCTCTTCAACAGGAATATCAGCTGTTTTTTCCTTGCTCAGTATCCTTCGTTAAAACGAAAAAGTCGTAGCGGAGGGTATTGTTCATGTTTAAGCACTTCAACTTCCAAAACCTGATTCTTTCTGACTATAAAGGAGGCGACTGAGTCTGTTTTCTTTTTCTTGACTGCCAGCTTTCACTATCAGCATGACTGGAAGACATTTTGTGCTTGTTCTGAGATGTAGCTGAATAGGATCTGCTAACATCCGCATAGGTTCTAACACTTGGCGTGATATGGGTTGTATCATGAAGATGACATCTCTGGGACTCCGAAGGAATGTCTCCGCCAAGACTTACCGCAGTACCTTCACTGAAAATACACTCAGTGTCCTTTTCTGCCTCGACACTTGAAAGATCCGCCATATCGTCATCTGTGTCAGACTGACCAATATCCTCGATAATCTCAAATTCATTGCTAAGACGCACAATTTTGTTGACACTGGCGATGTCTCTGGGATCGATGCCATTACGGATTTCATCTTCAATCCTAGTCTCAATCTCGCTGTGGGTGTCAAGTTCATTCCGGATTTCGGCATCATCTTGAGATTCATAGAGGCTTCTACCGAGTTCTGTGTAGGGATAAAATGCCGTAGGGTTCCTCGAGAACAAGGAATGAAAAACTCCAAAGAGGCTCGGGAGTAACGATCCGTTGAAAATGTCATCAGAAAAGTCCGAAAGTATGGAGGAGTCTGAGTCATAAGGAATATCGATATCATAAAGATTCCCTGTATCATCCGATATATCTGAATCCGTATAATCATCTGGGTTCTCCGTTGTTTCGAAAATGTCTGAAGTTTGGGATACTTCGGATTGACTGGAAACGTCTGACACATTCGAGAGCTCTGAAATATGCGAAGTATCAGAAGCTTCAGATACTTCGTCTGAGGCGTAGGCAGAACCCAAACTTTGAGTGTCTAGTAAGTCCAATGCTCCGGAGAAAACCGACAACTGACGCCTGATTGAGTTCTCGAAAAGTTCAATATCTTCAGAGTCAAGCAATGTCTCCATGAGCTCGTAAAGGCTGATATCTTCATGCAGATAAATGGAGCCAAACAACGTCCCCAGCCTTGGCTGGCTCAACGGAGTGTCATATGGCTCACCACTGTCTAGTGTCTCAAGACTAGAGCTGGTGGAGTTTGGAATGACCAAGAGATTTTCAGGTTCGGCTGGCATCTTCAAGCAAGGCAGTTGCAAAATGTCGTGTCAATAATCAAGGGGAGCAACCAAACGGTTTGTGATAGATAGGAACTCAAATCCTAGAATTTGGGAGAGCTGAATGTGGTGCCCGTAAATCCAGTCGGCTCAGTCGAGGGAGAACCTCATGTTTAGACTGCTGAGAAGCATAATCAAGGCGTTCCGAGCTGAGCAAAGTGGACCAACATACCAAAAAAGTCATGGGACCCGATTTTTTTCTTGGAGGAGTAAGCGAGATAAATTCTGAAAAAGCTTACAAACTCGTGAATCTCGAGCTGCTCAAGCTTCAGTATTTTGAAGTGCAGAAAGCAAGATAGGCATCTAGTGAGCCAGCCGTGCTCGTTTTGAGACTCCCGCGAATCGAAACCCAGTGACGAGATGATTCAGCTACAAGTGCTGCCACTAGCCAGTACAGATGGCTATAGGCGATTTTTTTGAAGAAGAAAAGAATGAAAATCTTCTACACGCGGTGATATTTTCGTCGCCATGAACCGCCCATGTCAATAAATCCTAGCGTCTCTGCATCTCGTATACCTTTTTGTCAGCGAGCTGGTAGGCCACCAGAACGGGAAATAACGCAATAAACGAGAACCCACGACCTTCTTTCACATTAGGAATTCACGGCTGTCATATTCGTGATGCTCTGCACCAATGTCACAAAACATCTCGCACGAAACATCCCTCGCATACAGGCTTGGATGTAGCCATGAAAAAGCAGGGCGTGAGGCCCGAGCAGCGCCGCTTGAGCTTGTGTCGGAAAAAGTCTATGCGATATAAAATCGTGCCACTGGCTTTTTCCGAGAGAAAAGTCGCCTTCTTCCGGGCCGTTTATTCGTCCAGAGCGCATTTACGGGATGCGCAAGTATGCAGTGCGCGAAAGCACCCGAGCTGCGCCCTGCAGTACCCACATATAACGATTGATAGTTGAGTTTGAACCCCTCTTGTGGGGCCGGCAGCACCCGGACGGGCGTGTGGCGTGGTTGGTGGCGCGTCTGCCTTGCAAGCAGAAGGCCGTTCGACTTCGGTCTCGTCCAATCCTTTTGTCTTTCTCCCGCGCGGTGCACAGTGTGTATGAGGGGGCGCGGCAGCAGGGCTCTACGCACGGCATCAGGCGTCTCTCCCGTGCTTCAAGGCGGCGATCTCGCGCTGGAGGTTGCGGATGTAGACCGCGGCCAACTCGATGGTGGTGGCCTTGGAGGGCACGGTGATGCCCTCCTGGAAGGTCTGAGGGATCAAGCGCGACAACTCGTGCACGGCCTGGTTCATGCGCACCCGGCGCCCCTGCTCGGCGATCTTGTGGGAGGTCTTCTTGCCCGGGACGCGGTCGCGCCTCCCCGCCAGCTCGGCCAGCTCGGCCAGCTCGCCGCCCATGGCCTCGAGCACCGGCGAGGTCTCGGACAGCGAGGACCCGGGTGGCGCCGGGGCGGCGGCGGCGGGCCCGGAGGCCTGCAGCGCCGCGAGCCTGTTCATGGTGAAGCCCATGAGCGTGCCCGGCCCCAGCGCGGGCGGCGCGGCGTCGACCGGGGTCTTCTTGCCCTGGGGCGGGCGCATGAGCGGCGGGTCGAAGGGGCGGGGCTCGTAGTGCTCGGGCGGCGGGTCGTAGTGGGTGCGCGGGGCCAGCGTCGGCTTGGCCAGGAGCGTCGGCGTCAGGTGCGGCGTGCGGCGCTTGGCCGGGCGGGCCGGGGCGTAGCCGTCCGCGGCAAACACGGCCAGCGAGCGGCGGCGGGCGGGCTCGGGCCCCGGCGCAGCTGCCTGCAGCTGCGCCTTCAACGCCGGCGACGTCAAGGGCTCGAAGTCCGTGGCCGCGGGCGCGTACGCGAGCTTGTTGGAGTTCACGTGCGCGTCGGCGGGCGTGGCCGCGGGCGACACGAGCGGCGAGAAGCCGTGCACGGCCAGGAGCCGCGAGCGCTGCTGGCGCTGCTTGTGCTGGAAGTGCTCCTGGTTGTACAGGCGGCTGTCCTGGCTGGGCAACACGGGCGACAGGAACAACGCGGCGCCGGCGGCCGCGAGGTGCGGCGTGTTTTCCACGAACGCCAGCGGCGGGTACGCGTGCAGGCCGTGGCCCACGCCGGCGGGCGCCATGAAGTCCAACGCGTCGAGGCTGAAGTCGGGGGCGCCGGGCGGCTGGCCGTAGTAGCCGGGGTCCAAGTGGTCGAGCAAGAACGCGCTGTGGTCGTAGTGGGCGAAGTCGGGCGGCGCGAGCGGGTCCGCGGCGGCGGCGGCGGTGTTTGCGGCCGCGGCCGGTGCGGGCCTGGCCATGGCGGCGGTGTTTGTGGCGTTCCCTGCGGCGCTGGGGCCGGTGTTTCGGCCGCTGTCTGGGGCGGTATATGGGCCGGTGTTCGGCCCGTTGTGGCCCGCCTGGCCGGCGTTGTGGCCGGCGTCCGTGGCGGCGTTCTGCCTGGCGTTCTGCCTGGTGGTTTGCCCCGAGTTTGGAGCCGTGGCGGCGGGGCTGGCGCCCGGCGGGGTGGGCGCTACATGGGCCGGTCTAGCTCGGGCGCCAGGCGGCGTGGCGTGGTCGCGAGACATGGATTCGGGCCGCAGCGGCACGGGCAGCACGGCCCGCGGGTAGCGGTGGCGCGGCGGCGGCGGCGTGGCGGCGGGCGGCGGCGTGGCGGCGGGCGGCGGGTCTTGGAGGGGGCTCAGGGGCGCCATGGCGGCGTGCGCGGACGGGCACAGCGGGTCGGGCAGGAACGCTGGCGGGGCCGGGGAAAAGCGGGCAGGGGCGGCGGCGGGCGGCGGCGCGTGCGGCGACACGAGTTTGGGGGCGCTGGCGGCGGGGCGGGGCGTGTTTGGCCGCGTGTGGTTGGGCGCCAGGAGGAGCCATTGCGAGGACATGGCGCTTGTGAGGAGGAGGAGCGGCGGTCACGTGCCGCGCGGGCTGGGAAAGGCGGGCCGGGCTGGGACGGCGGGTGTTTTTGGAAAAGCGGGGTTTTTGTGAAGGCGGGTGTTTTTGTGAAGGCAGTGTTTTTGGAAAAGCAGTGTTTTTGGAAAAGCAGGTGTTTTTGGAAAAGCAGATGTTCTCGTGGAAAAGCCCGGTGCGGGATAAATAAGTGGGCCTGGGAAATTAGGAGGGCCTGGGAAAAACGAGGGGCCTGGCGCGGGGCGCGGATGGGCTCGAGGATCGGGGCCAGTTGAGGGCCGGCGGCCAGGACGTGGAATCTCGGGCAAAAGTCTGGAGATCCGGGACAGCAGAAAATTCGGAAAGCCGAGGATCCGGAAAGCTGAAGATTCGGGGAAGTCCAAGAATTGGGGAAGTCCAAGATTCGGGAAAGCTGAAGAATCGGGAAAACAGAAGATTCGGCAAGGTCCAAGATTCGGGAAAGCTGAAGATTCGGGGAAGTCCAAGAATCGGGGAAGTCGAGAAAGATTCGGAACCGAAGAAGAAACGAAAGAAAAGAAATCTCGACAGTGTCCAGGAAATCGTAAACCGGATGTTGAACGGATGAAAAAAAAAAAAGAAAAAAGAATTCAGTTCCGAAATAGGAATCGAGAATGGAGAAAATAAAATAATACCAATAAGCCCCGTGGATCCAGGGCCGTGTCGTGGCCGTCCGGCGTGTGGCCCTGGCACGGCTGGGCCTGCGCACTCTGCGCGCTCTCTTGGTTTGGCCCGGCCGCCGCATGTACTGGGCTTATCGAATTTCTTGATACCAACTGTTTTGTTGGGGTGTTTTCTTTAATTGATTGTGTCTTGTTTGATTGTGTCTTGTTTGATTATGTCTTGTTTGTTTCAGTCCTGTTTAGTCCTGTTTAGTCCTGTTCGTTTCTGCTTGATTCTGTCCTGCTTCATTCTGTCCTGCTTAATTCAGTCTTGTTTGATTCCGAAGGCTTCGACTTCGACTCATCTCGGGCTGCTTTCTGATTGGCAGGCTGCTTCAATTTTCTCGGCCCCGCCCCCTCCGCCATGCCCGCCGGCTTTGGCCACACTGCCAGTCGCTTCCAGCTTGCCTCTATGGCGTATTGGCCTGCTATTGTTCGCTGTCCCGGTCCCGAGATCTGACTGCTTAGCGCACCGCACCGTGTCTGCAGGACGCTTGCGACGGCCTCTCAGGATACCCGGCGGAGAAGGTGAAAAGGCCATGAAAATAAACGGAAGGGCGGTCAAGAAAATCAATCCGTGAAGTGGCGCCAACAGCCTGGGACCCACCATAGAAGGTGCCGCAAGTCTGGGCCCGGGCTGGCGGCTGCCCTCCACTGTCGGATGTGGCCCTGGAGGCGTCTCAAATAAGCTGTCACCGTAATTATAGCGCGCTGTGCATGGGCCTGCGCCCCCCGCAGAAGACTCCGGCAAAAGGCCCACCACTGGCCGGGCCCTGCCATGATGAGCGATCGCCTGAATCCCGCGTCTCTGGCTGCAAAGTATTGGGCTTAAAAAAAACAGATACCCGGGCCCTCTAACACGGATTCAGCCGCCCGGGCTTTTTTTTCCTGCTGGTCGTGGCAATTTCTCCCTGCTGGCAGTCGTAATTTCCGGGCCCACGTGGCGCGGCGCTGTGCAGGTGCTCCCGCCAATTTGCTACTTGCCAATCTGGATAAACCCAGGTACGACGTCCTTTTCCGGAAATTATGCTTCCGCGCCCGGGACATGCCTTGTCCAATTAAAACCCTTGGATTGGCGGCTCTGGACCTGCCGTTCCGGATTGGGCCTATCGCCTCGCATCGCCCCAGACCACCAGCTTTGGAGTGATACATTTCAGTGTTTCATGGCCATTTGCGAGCGGCCCTGAGCCTCGGTCGTTTTCAGCAACGGCCCGAATGGCGTCTTGCGCTCGTTTCGGGCAATCGCTTGAAGCTGCATGCGGCTCCGCAGTATGCACGAACTGAGAGACCCGAGCAGATCTCAAGCGGCCCGAACCACCGGAACAGTGGGAGAAACGTGGCTTGCGCATGGCCTGAACAATATGCTCCACTCGTGTGAGCCATGTCTGGTCTGCCGCCGAGTTGCCACAAATCGCGGTCCGAAGACTCAGTAATTCCAGGAGTCATCTTGCGTGCCGTATGCTGCTTTGCCACGGCTCAGGATTGCCGTTCCTCGTTTGACCAGCGACTAACCCGGATATCAAGTTTGGAATCTACCGGACAAAATTCGGCCCTGTAATTCCGGGCTTTGCCCTAGGTCTTACTGAGAGTGGCCCAGCAGCAGAGTGCGGGGACCTGTCTTGGTATTGTAGATGTATGGATGCCTTAGTATTGTAAATGGATGGATGTCTTATTGTAGATGAATGGATGTCTTAGTATTGTAGATGAATGGATGTCTTAGTATTGTAGATAGATGGGATGTCTTGGTATTGTAAATGAATGGGATGTCTTGGTATTGTAAATGAATGGGATGTCTTGGTATTGTAAATGGATTGGATGTCTTATTGTAGATGAATGGATGTCTTAGTATTGTAGATGGATAGATGTCTTAATATTGTTGATGGATGGATGTCTTAGTATTGCGAATGGATGGACTGGCTCAATATTGCAGATGCAGATGGCCTATCCCGCAGAACGCAACAACTACCCAAAATGTCGACGGCTACCCTATAGATATCCAGAGAGACAAAACAGTAAAAACATATCCCTCTGTCCTTTGATTCTCGATCTGGCTTGATTTCGTGACAATGAAAACCCAACTGGTTTATCTGCCCTAATTTGTGCCTATGGAGCCCACATCATTGCCGTAAAGAAATCGCCTTTTGCATGACTGCTGGATGTTTCGAGCCAAATCAGCTCATCGTCTGAACAAGGTAAAGAAATTCGCCTAAAACAGAAGCTTTGCCGAAAGTTTCGGAATCTCCAAAAACGAATATGTACACATCAACATCTTTTTGTCCAAACGTAAGTTGCACTCTTGTCTGACCATGACACAAGACATAGATAGTTCTCAGCCAGTCAGTATGTTTTTGATTATCAGCAATAAGACTAAAATAGTGTCTTTTTGCAGTTCTGTGCGACACATCCAATGTTCAGAACCTCGAACCTCCAGAAGCTCGAAATTCCAAAGCTTCAAATCTTCAGAGTCTTAAATTATCACCCGCCTAAACACCATATTATACATCAAGCAACCGCATTGAGAGTAAAGAGTAAAGTAAGCTGTTTGGCAGCTCTCCAGAATGTCCTCTGACTTTGGTTCTCCTATTGAGCACGTGCACAGAATTCAAAGAAAGCCTTGAAGCCTTCCACACCCAGTGTTTCAGGAAATTTTCTTCGGGCGCCACAAAAATGTAATGAAAGAATCAGACAAGCAAAAACAATTTCCAATTTACATGACTTCGTACCATAAGCTCACTTTGATGGCCGGTAACATGTTGACTTGGATATTACTACGAAAGATAACTGAACAAATGAAGACCAATCTAGACTCTACTTTGATGGCTTTTGAAAGCTCCTAATCTACCAAAAGACGACTTTTTTCATCTCTCTATTTACCTCAAAAATAAGCAAATGCACCAAAAAAGCTCCAAGAAACAAATAAATTCGATAATTTCGAGGGTAGGCCCCGAAATACCGGAGAATGAAAGTTGAAGTGACCGGTAGCTTCCGCGCGCTTGCCTTCAGACACGTTAGAGTGACTATGAACTCAGGCTTCTCAGTTAGAGATTTGTTATGGACATCTAGCCCCTCCGAAAAAGAAGCCCCTACATTCTATACGACATTTGAAAAACAGAAAGCTGGGAATACATCAGAGCTACATTCTGGGCCTAGACCCCGAACGATAAGCCAATATATGCTGTCCTTCCCAGTGGTGTGTCTTTTGATCTGCCAAGCCCATGTCAAATTATATCATTAGGGCTGAAACAAATAAAAAAAAACTGCGTGAAATACATTGAATCAAGGCGCCAAGGATCAACTCTCGCCGCTTCCCTTCATATTATTATGGACTATGTTCACAACTCGCAATCCGCGCCTCTTTCGCAGCCGAAAACTGGAGCACGTCTATCACGTGACCATACCCCATCAAAGCTCAGAGACGTTTCGTTGCATCCTGAGACCCTATATTTGCTTGTCTCTGATACTGCAGTGGCACCAGCACAAAGAATCTGAAAGTTGTTTTTTGAAATTGGTCATACTGCGCACTCCCGAAACATCGAGCCAATAAATCCAATCCAATCAGAGTGACTGAACCCAAAACATTGCACACTAAGATCAGATCCGTAGCTATATTCAAGGCATCTAGTTTGACCCGCACCCTCAAGTTCAATGTTTTCCAAAAAAGACCTCGGCTCGAGAAAGAAGACCTTTCCAGGTCTGCCGCTATCGATTTTCGAAAACTCCCGCAAGCCCCAGAGAAAGGCAAAGAAAAACAGGGCTAACGTGCCCTATATCCACGAAGATCCAGAGGCAGATGTATTCATTAACGTAAAGAAATTCAAGCCTTCCAAACCCGCCGCAGACCAAAGTGAGTTTGAACATCTTGACAAGTTGCTACTGGTGCTGGACCATGAAACAATTGCAGAGGCCATTACCGAGCTGAAGACAGACGCATTTCCTGAGAACATCTCCGGGCTTTCAAACGAATCCAAGTTTCTGCCGCCTTCCTTGAAGGACAGCACTTCACTTGCAAGCTTGATACTAGGGCAAGATGCTAGTCTGGCACAGGCCGACGCTACGCGGGAAAAGTACAAAAACCAGGACTTCCCGTTGCCAAAATCCAAGCGGGATCTCAAGCATAGAACCAAGCGATTGCTTGGCATCGTGCCAAGGCTTCTTGCGGGCGAGGAGGACTTGTCGATATTCTATACGTTTGCCCACAACCAGAGCCGGAACCTGCCGCACGTGACAATGTCGCCTGCAGAGTCGTTCGACTTGCCGTGGCTTCAGTACACTGCCGGGTTCTACGGGCTCCGCAGACAGAACTTTGTATCCCAGCTAATCGAGGCGGAGCATGGCGAACTATTGCGGAAATCCAGGAACAAAACCGTGGTCTACTGGTCTCCAGACATGTTCTGCACCTATGTGTTGGCACCTGAGATTATTCTCAGACTTGTGATGGAGGACATGGCTTTGTCCAGGGATGAGGCGGAGTCTCTTTTGCGGCAGACTGCAGACTTCGGGAGTCACGTGGCAGACGGCGTGGAGTTGGTTGATGATCTAGATTTCGATGAGCTTGAGATCTTGACAAGAGGGATCAGTGAACCGAAGAAATCAGGGCCCCACGAGACATAGCTCAGGCCGATTTCTGGGTGAGTTTGAATTGAGGTGCCCGTTTGACTCTGCAAGGAAGAAAGACAGAGTCAGCAGTATCCTCACAATCTCAAAAATATACAAAGAATAACCAGGGACATGTGTTCTGCCTACCTGGCCTCGAACACGTGAAGACGGTCTATTGGGACAGTGCACATGCTGAGAATTCAGGTGACGAACATTGGTGTTGGCTCTTTCCTTTGCTGTCGAAAAAGAAAAATACCTACAACTTTTGAGTATTTCCTGGTGACGCCCACTGCAGACAGAACACTTCACTTACGTTTCGGCCCCATGTCCTCTGCTATCTGGCTAAAGGCTCCATCCAATAAAGCCATGCAAGCTATGTGCAGGCAACGCCGTCATGGTACAATGTCTGCGTAAAAAGAGCCATGGCATCAACGAAAGATCACAAAAATGGCCCCATTTGCGCTGCTTGGCTCTATACCGGCTCTGGGCGACAGAATATCGTGCTGTTGTTTTCCAATAGTTGGCCCAGCTGGAGGGCGTGCCGAGGCCGAATATCTCGTCGCGTCACGTGCTCTGGTACCATGGAGTCGACTCACGTTTGAACAGTCCAGCTCATTTCAACAAACCAGGGCCCAGGAACCTCTCTTCAAATTTCGAAAAAGCCGCTGCTGTCCCGACTTCTTGAAGCTGCTGAAAATCTCGTGTTGCCCAAAAGATCCACTTTCGTGTCCTTTCCTGGCCTCATACATCATAGCCAGATCCAGATCATCAGGTCCCTCCAGGTGCCCAGGAAGCCAATCCGTACGGCCCGTTGCTCCTGATTTCGTGTTACTAGCACCTCATTACTTCTTGGAGAACCCCGGCAAAAGTGCTTTCGCCAGTCTTTGCCTCGAAAAAGGCGTTCCAGCCCCTTCTCCGCATCGCAGCACCAAGACTCCGGCACATGTCTGATAAAGTGCACATCTCTGGCCTCGAAGGTAAGGCCATTGTTGGGCTCGACCACTGGCAGAAACCCGTGCCGCACCCCGTATTCGTCGATGTTGATTTCGCCACGGATTTCTCGCGGGCCTCGGAAACAGACAACCTCCACTACTCGCTCAACTATGCGGTGATTTCCAGCAAGATCGCGACGTTTCTCGAACACAACCAGCAGCGCAACTTCCAGTCGTTGGGAGGGTTGGGCTCTGCCATTTTGGGCGACGTTTTGGCTGTGGAAAAAGCCGTTTCAAGCTCCATTCAACTCAAGATCTCCGCACCCAAGGTGGACATCCGGGCGCCTGTGTCGTTCTCTACATCGACGCAAATGCAGGCCCTCTACCAAATCCAGGGGCTCCGTGCCTTGACGCTCATAGGCGTGTTTACTTTCGAGCGCTTGAACAAACAGTACGTGTTGCTTGACATTGATTTGAATGTGAGCGAGCCGCACTTGAATGTGGCCCGGGTCTCCGAGTCCGTCAGCGCATATCTTGAGAGTGCCAATTTCAAGACCGTGGAAGCGCTTGTGGCGCTGTCGTGCCAGTGGATCTTCCAGAACTTCCCGACCGTGAACACTGCCGGAGTTCGTGTGACAAAGCCAAACGCCATTGTATATACCCAGGGCGTCGGCGTCTCGTGTTTCTATGCACGCGCCGATTTTGAGAACAAGCCGGTTCTTAGCTTGCCGGAAACGGGCCGCAATGGGAGCTCAGAGAACCTCGTGCAAACGCGCGACAGTGCTCCGGCATCGCCAGCCAAAGAGCAGCCGCCTGCGTTCGATTTGCCCGTCGAAACAACGTGTGACTACTCAGGCAAGCATAATGTGTACATTGCCTTCGGCTCCAACGAGGGCGACCAGATCGAGAACATCTCCACGGCGTTACGCTTGCTCAATAACCACCCGCAAATCTCGGTCAAGGGCTCGTCATCTCTTTACGTGTCCAAACCCATGTACTACACCGACCAGCCGGATTTCTACAACGGGGCTGCTCTCTTGCAAATGCAAGACTTGAGCCCCCATGACCTCTTGCACGTGCTCAAAGATATCGAGTACAAGGACCTCGGCAGGGTCAAGGACTTTGACAACTGCCCGCGCTCCATAGACTTGGACATCGTGCTTTTCGACCGCATGACCGTGACCTCGCCCGATCTCGTGGTGCCACACAAGGCCATGCTCGACCGCACGTTTGTGCTCCAGCCGCTTTGTGAGCTTCTTCCGCCTGATTTCACTCATCCGGTGACGGCAGAGCCCATCCACAACCACCTAGCAAAATCGCTAGCTGCACTCTCGGACCCAGAGGTGCAGGAGCTGCCAAAACTCGTGCTGGTGACCCCTGGGACCGGTGGCAGAAGGCTCAAGTTCAACCACGACGGGACTTCTCCATCTGCATTGATGGCCATTTTCAATGTCACGCCGGACCTGTTCAGCGATGGCGGTGCCAGGCTTCGGTTGACAAAAGACGAAATCGTAGCCGAGGCCTTACGGATGAAGGAAAACGGGGCGCAAATCATCGACGTGGGTGGGGTGTCAACACGCCCCGGGAGTTCCGAGCCACCGTTGGAAGAAGAGCTCTCTCGGGTTTTGCCGGTCGTGGAGGCGATCAGAAGCGAGCCCCGCTTGGACGATGTGTTGGTTTCTGTCGACACGTATCGCGCCGGGGTTGCCGAGAAGGTGCTCGATGCCGGGGCCGATATAATCAATGACATCTCCATGGGACTTTATGACAGCGAAATCTTCAAAGTGGTGGCGAATCATGGCTGTGGATACGTGATGAATCACACGCGTGGCACGCCCGCAACCATGAGTAAATTGACCACTTATGGCCCTGCTGACCCCACGTTTGTGGAATACAACATCGACGAAAGCATGGGGATGATGCCCTTGCTAGAGTCTTCCACACGGAATTTGCTTAACGGGGTGTGCCGTGAATTGGCGGACCAGTTGAAAGTGGCCACTGAGAATGGCGTGCGCAAATGGCAGGTCATCATCGATCCAGGAATAGGTTTTGCAAAGGACCTTGGCCAGAATTTGCACATTATTCGCCACGGCCGAAGATTCAAGAAATACGCACAGGTCGACTTGAGCTCGGAATCGTATACCAGTTTCCACGGAATGGCCGTTTTGATGGGGACCAGCAGAAAAAGGTTCTTGGGCACCCTCACCGGCCAAGACGAGGCAAAGCTTCGCGTCATTTCAAGTGCCGCATCTGTAGTGGCATGCGTGGAGCAGGGGGCAGATATTGTTAGGGTTCATGATGTGAAGGAAGTCAAGGAGGCGCTCCAGGTGGCCGACGCAATTTACAAAAGCGCCTTTTGAGAGAACCACATGTTGAATATCCAAGGCCTGAGGTACAAAGGGATGCTCCAGAAATTACAAGACAAAAATCATAGTACAGACTGGTGACCCGTTGAAAAAAGCAAGGGGTTGTATGTGATCTTCTTTGCAGAATCTCCTTTTGGAGCCCTAAAAAGTCCCGAGACAAGAGCACGTGGTAATTGGAAACTACTAGCGGACATCCAATCTACATGGGATCAATTTACCGAAAAACAGTCGATGGTTAAGATGCACTTCTTTTGAAAAATATGTCTCGGTATGAAAATCCAATTCTCGAGCCTACAAACAGGGTCTAAGGTATTCAAGTGCTCAGGATGACCATTCTGTTCAAAATTTCGCCCACCCTTGCGCTTCAAATTTTGACGTAGAGGACCAAATCAGCTCTCTCAGATCGCGACAGTGTAAAGACGGTTCTCGAGCCTCTTTGATATTCTTCATGACACGGCTTCAAAAATCTCGACGTTTTTTCCCTAAATGTTGAAGCTAAGTTACACTCCCCATTGTATTCTTTTCGAATTTGTACACCGATCCTCAAAGACTCCAGTGATATGAGTCAGAATCGAAGGTAGAGTTCTTTCGAATGTTCCACATGATTTGCTGCAGTATACAATCATTGTAGGACCCGAAAAGGAAACTTTTGACTTTTAGATGATACTTCCGCAATCTGTAACGTTGCTCCTGAAAATTCTACCCCATGCTGACAAATTAAGCTTTTCCTGCTTGATTTAGCCTTGTAAAAACAGAACAGGCCGCAACTTCTCAAACCTTCCTAAGTGGGCCACATTATAGAACGTGCAAGGCATCAAAGGGGGCTTGGAATGTGTAGAAAATTACTCGAAGAACATTTTTTGATTTTGAGTCTCGAAGAATGCCCCTAATGAGGCCTCTTGTTTGCGTTAGATGCAAGAAAGTTAAAAATAACTGTTGTTTTTGAGCGCACTAACTTCCATGGGTCACGGAGAGATCACAGAAGTTCGACCACATGCGATTTTTATTGTCTCTGCTCCTGTTGCATTTTTTTGCTACTTGTCTCATTGACGAGCAAGACAGATGTTTTGCCGCCAATCAAAGATTAACATGCGCTTACTTAGCAAGTGAGTCGCTTGGAGATCTTGGCTAGTCCCTAAACTTTTTCCTTCAATCGATTTAATTTATTTTTCTTGATTCTCGCTGTACATAGCCTCTGTACAGTTACAATTTATATTGATAAAATCTATACTGAGTATGGTATAAGGAACGAATCGTCTAATTTGTTAGTCGCCCATATGCAAAAAAAGACTGACGCACAGAAGTCACCGAGACGTGCGCAACAATAGAATCTCAGATCACCGCGTCAGCATCAATCACGGTCATCAACATCTTGATTGCCCCTTTCTGTATTCATCCTTGTGACGGTAACACGTGTCTGATAAAAATAAAACAACAATGTTCCATCAATCTTAATGTATCACCACGCGATCATAACCAGAACATATGCTGATTTCTTTTGAAATAGAGGACTAATACCTATAAAAGAGAAGTATATTTCCTCAGTAGTTGAGATTAAAATTAAGTAACTAAACAGCAAACACTCGAAATAAAATGAAGCTTCTCGCCACATTGCCTCTTCTCTCCTTGGTCCTCGCCTTACCAGGCCCAAGCTTGCCCCTCAGCGGATTTTTATCGATTAAAAAGTCAGGAGATCCGGCACAGGTTGGTACTGGGTATATTTCAATTAATGATGATAAAGTCGTCAAGAGCGACACATCTTACAAGTTTGATTCAGAGAAAGGACTCGTATTTTTGTATCGTCTTGGAAGAGGTCCTAATAAACTCTTCATGGGGCTCGACGAACAGAAGAAGCTCGCTTTGACTGAGCAGGAACCTGTTGTCCATATCATCACCAAAGATGCACACGAGCATGTTTTGAGTGTGGGCGGCAACTTCAAGTTCGAGCTCTGCGACGACGGCCTGATCGGCCAAAATAGTGGTTGCACCTTTCGTGAGGACATCGAGATTAAATGGACCCCTTATTTGAGTCGCTAAATATTGTTGGGCCTTTTTATGTAAAGATTTACAACTAATCAATTTGTTCCAAATATCGCTAAAATGTAATTGTATGATAGAACATCCTCCGTGAACTTTGCAAAACATTAGAGCTCTGTATTTTGCTACGAGAAAAAAGTTCAGATACCTATACTATCTGAGACTTTAAACCAAGAATCAAGCAGAAAGTCTTTCACTTTTCGCGAGATTGACAACTTTGGCAGCTTCAAAAAGATATATGCAATATCCAGCCTCCCTACGTTTGCAGCATGAATGCCCTTCCAGCACTAGATCATGAATCTGCATGAAATACAACCATTGCTCCAGTAGCGTGCTTGGAATCGTCAAGCATGCCGGAGTGATTCAAAGACTCACTCAGGGTGAGTCAAGTCGAGTGCTGGTTAACCTCATTAAATGTTAGATTAGTTATGAAAGCTCCGTAGAAAATGCAACCAATTTACAGCATCGAGCAAATACTTGACATGGTCAGTAGGAGGGTCAGTCGAGAAATCAACCACCGAAAACAACGGTGCTTCTTCAACATGACCGAGAGCTTTTAATCAGCAGAGCCGGGGAGCCATAGAAAGCTGGCGCAAGTTCTCAAACGCATAGCGACACCAGTACCTGCTTACGCCAGCGAGTAGGTAGAACCTCATTCAGAATCGAGAGCAAAGTTCACACGGATGTTTCAGATCTTCCAAAAGGAACATCTCTATTGTTCTGGATCTACGGTCACCGCTATGCAAACACTAGTACAGACGCGTTGAGCGGCATAAGATACCCAAACTTCTTCGGAGTTTTTGAGTAGACCATTCACGCTTGGGGTACGATGCGAGAGTTTCCAGTGCATTTTCCACGTCAGTGCACTGGATGTATGATCGTGGTTTCAGCCAGAGTCTAGCCGAATCTAATCAAAGTATGACTCACAAAGCCCATCTTCTCGGAGGCCGTCCCAACATGGTGGCCAACCAGGTCCCCACATGGCGGCCCTGGGCGGCTACGAGGCGCAACGCCGGGCGAAAAAGCATCAAAGTGAGTGCCCACAGAAACCCTTCCAAAAGCGGCCGAAGCATAATGTCTTTGATCACTGCATACACCACAATGCCTGGGGTGATCACGCCGACAGGATTCAAATGTCCAGGTTCGTTTGAATTGTTGCTTTGATCGTTGGAGAGGGCCAATTCGGAGTCTGCTAAGGGCCCACTTTGCTTGCCAACTGAGGCGTCTGCATATCGCTGGAGTGACCGGAGAAAAGAGTTTTCAAACAGCAAATCCGGAACCACGATTTTTTTGTCGAAGGTGTTCATATTAAGTTTCGGTCGGACTTGATATGGCAAGTAGGGCGCCAGACGTGATTTCGATAAGTGATGTGCGGAGGCCGTTGACATGTAATTTCTGGCGCGCGGTTTTAAAATGAGGGCAAAGTAGTCGCCCTTAGCTATCATCACTCGAAGGTCTCCTGTAGTGTTTTTTGCCCGTATGTATGAAGACCCTAGCATATAGTTTGTGATTCTCTTGTGTCTTCTTTCTTTCTTTCTTTCTTTCTTTCTCTCTTTCTTTCTTTCTTTCTCCCTTTCTTTCTCTCTTTCTTTCTCTCTTTCTTTCTTTCTTTCTCCCTTTCTTTCTTTCTTTCTCCCTTTCTTTCTTTCTCTCTTTTTTTTTTCTGGCTCTTTCTGGTATGCGAGAAGCTTGGCCTTTGTAATATAATTTATCAATTGACGCTTTTCCGTAAAAAAAGCGGCATGGTTTGAACACCATTTCATTATCTCCAAAATGTACCACTGTGGATTCCCGGATAAGCACTTTGGTCACAATGGGCCCCAGGATACGAATTTAGTTTATTTTGTGGCCACAATGACAAACGCCTCCCATTCCCCAGAAATCATGTTGCACGCTCAAATTGGGCAGTAAATAACAACAGTCCAAAGGGCTGCAAAATAAAACGCGACAGAGCCCGGTCTAAACTTTGCGAACTTTCATATAAATAGCGAGTCCCCGTGCCGCAGCCAAAAGCCAAATTTCCCCACACATGTAGAACAAAATTTGCCCACGTGATGGGTTCTTGAATTCTGCCTTTCTTCTATTTAAGGGTGTTCGCCCCAAGCCGGGAATCTACCGCTAGGCATCAGACTTTTGTCCTGCCCATGGAAATGATGCATGCAGCAAAAACATAACATTTGAAGTATTCATATGATAATTACTGGCTAGCCCTAGCTAGAACCTCAAACTCTCGGAAGCGCTTTTGCTCAGGTCCAAAACTCCGAGTGCTGCAAATTCAGCCCACCGCTAGCCGCCGCCTTTGGCCCGCCTGCCCTGTGGCAAGACCCGTGCACCACGATGCTCGCGAGTGGAAAACGAGCACTGCCATGGGTGGACCAGACCGCTAACACGTAACACTCTCGTAAAACACACTTTACGCCCAGAATGGAGATCGACGCTTCCGAGGCCGGGCCCAGGGTCACCATAAGACAAACAGAGCGCGACCGCGTGGATTTCATCTTGCGAGGCGTGGACCTCTCGCTAGCCAACTCGCTCCGCAGAACGATGCTCGCCGAGGTGCCCACGATCGCTATAGACTTGGTCGAGATCGACGTCAACACCTCCGTGCTTGCGGACGAGTTGCTTTCGCACCGGTTGGGATTGGTGCCGTTGTGCAGCGAGGGCATCGAGAACTTGCTGTACTCGCGTGACTGCACGTGTGACCAGTACTGTCCGAACTGCTCCGTGAAACTAGAGCTCACGGCCAAGTGTGACTCCGACAGCACGATGAACGTCTACGCGTCGGACTTGGCCAAGTTCCACAACGGGTCCAGGCTTGGCGACCCTGTTGCGCGGGACGCGCAGCAGCGCGGCCCCTTGCTTTGCAAATTGCGCAAGCACCAGGAGCTCCGTCTCACGTGTATTGCCAAGAAGGGCATTGCCAAGGAGCATGCGAAGTGGTCGCCTTGCTCTGCGATCGGCTTTGAGTACGACCCCTGGAACAAGTTGAAACACACCGACTACTGGCACGAGGTGGACGCGGAGGCGGAGTGGCCCAGGTCGGCCAACTGCGAGTGGGAGGAGGCGCCTGACCCAGAGGCGCCCTTTGATTACAGCGCCAAGCCAGGAAACTTCTACATGGACGTGGAGACCGTGGGCAACTTGCCGCCCAACGAGGTAGTGGTGCGCGGAATAGAGACTTTGCAGTTGAAGCTCGCAGGCATTGCGGTGGAGCTCAACAAGGACTCCGTCGAGGCCAACAGCACTGCAGCAGGCGGCTTCACAACGTACGGCCGCTCTCCGGGGGGCGCGGACGGCGACTCGCCTGCGAACGGGTACGCTTACGGCGAAGGTTTCGGGAACTCTGCGTGGTGAGATGTAATATTAACTGTACGATAGACCAAGAAAAAAACACACGCACGCACCCCCATGGTTTGTGGACCGTAGAGCAAGCCTTTGCTCCAAGGTTTGCGAGTCACTGGAGAAGAAAGCTTGTCGGCATTTCTTTGCAGAGCCGTGGCGTGGTGTCGTCCATTCGGACCAGGAAGGGGCCCGGTCCTGGGTGTCTGGCCTTGGCGCCGCAGGTCTGTCGGCAACACCGGAAGAGCACACCTGTTGTTCTGTGTGCACACGTGTTACGTTCTGCCCCAGCGCACCACGTCCTCGAACTTGACCAAGTCGCCGCCAAAGATATCGAGCGCACTGCCAAAAGTCAAGTCCACCTTGCCGGCGCTGAGCCTGTCCACCAAGGCCAAGTCTGACACCAGCTTGGCGCCGCCCGCATACACGATTTTGCCGGCGAACCCCGGGGGACACCACCTGCCCAAGCTGGCCACGAGGTCCTCGTCAATGCCCTTGCAAAGACCCTCCACGTCGGCCGCATGGATGAGGAACTCGTCACAATAGTCGGCCACGGCCGCCAAGAAGTCCGGCCCGAGCTCGCTGTCCGTGAGCGTCTGCCACTTGTTGATGGAAACGACCCATTTTTTTTGCTGGGCACCCGCGACTTCTCGACAGCTCAAGTCTACAATCAAGCGTGTTTTGCCGACACGCTCCGAAAGCCGCGCGAGCTTTTGCCAGTCGAGCACAGTCTGGCCCGCGGCAGTTTTGGAAAAGAGCCAGCTGGTCACAATCACGTGGGACGCGTGGTACGTGTCGAGCCACGTGAGCGCATTGTCGTCGGTGATGCCGCCCCCGACTTGCAAATGGCCGGGCCACGTGGCACAGGCGAGCCGTGCCGCCTCGTCGTTGGCCGGGTTGGAGCCGAGCTTGATCACGTGGCAGCCTTCCACGCCACGCGCCTGGTAGAGCCGGGCGTAGTGCGAAGAGGGCTTGGTGGAGACGAAGTTTTCTTTGGTGTCGGCCGAATGGTGCGTGTCGTCGGCCGTGAGCGAGCCGCCGACGATCTGCTTGACCTGGCCCGCGTGGATGTCGATGCAGCCTCTGAACCTCGTCATGCTGTGTGATTGTGATTGTGAGTGTGTTGGGTGTTGTGTGTTTTGGGTGGTTTGTGTGTTTTAAAAGTTTTGGGTGTTCTGGATAATGGGCCAAAACCTGCGCGGGCTTTTTAGGGCCTGTTTCGCGAACGAAATGTCGGCCTGGGTCCGCGGCCTGCCCCGAACAACAGGTCCACTTTGGCGCACACAGGCCCCGTGTTTTCCAGCGCCAGGCATCAGTTGCGTTTTTTTTTCTGGCTGCCTAAACATATCCGGTGCTCGAAAATGTCCTGTGAAAACATGGGACTGCCACAGCCGCCCGAAAGGCAGACGCCGTGGCCCCTGTGTTCTGCCCTGGACAGCTGCTCGGCGCCGCACTGGGCACCTGGCCCTAGAGCGCGGGCGCGCGTGGCCCCAAAAAACAGAGACGGGCGCATCGGCCCGCGCTCATCGGGCGCATCGGCTCATCGGGGCCTGGCAATCTGCAACAAAGCTTTGGATTCTGCTTGGAAAGACGCCCCAAAACAAGAGACAAACAACAAAACAAAACAACAAAACAAAGCAAACAACACGCAACAAACAGCCAGCCCAAATCCCAAGATGTCCGACGATTACGCCCGAGCATTGGAAATCCAGCGGCGCAATTTCGAGGCCCAGTTCGGCTCGCTCGAGTCGATGGGCTTCCTGGATAAAACGGTGCAGCCTGAGGACAGCAGCAGCGAGAGCGAACATTCGGCAAGTGGAAGCGGCGGCTCCAGCAGCGGCGACGAGGACAAGTTTGGCGGCTTCGACAGCGCATCTGAGGAAGACTCCAGCGACCTGCCCGGGCCCACATCCCAGCGCGGCAAGCTCTCGGTGACGCCCAAAATCGGCAGCGTTGCCAAGCCCAAGGTGGTGCTGCTCACGGAGCAGTTCACGCCGCTGGCACCGCCCAAAAAAGACCGCAGGTTGGCCCGCTCGGGCCGCGTGCCCACCATCCGCGAGCAGGAGGAGAAACAAAGGCAGTTGAGCAAGCTCACGAAGAAGCAGCAGCAGCAGGCGGCCAAGGAGGACCTGGAGAATTTGGAAAACGACCTCAAGCTCCAGCGTCTCTTGAGCGAGTCCCATATTTTGGCGCACAACGTGGAGCATTCGGGGGCCGACTTGACGCTCCAGACCATCGACTATGAGGCGCCCGTGGGAAACGCCAGACGCCGGATCTTGGATCAGCGGATCCGCGAGGCTGCGGCCGTCAACTCTGCCACGCGAGGCCTCCCCAAGAAATTGGAGAAGATGCCCATGGGCATGCGCAAAGGCATGATCCGGGCCCGCGATAACCGAGTGGCTGACTACGAGCGAGAGGCCAAGGAGGCGGGCATCATTTTGTCGCGTGTCAAGAAGGGCGAGGTGCGGAACTTGGACCAGGGCCGGGGCGCCACCTTGGTCAGTGACCGGCTCGGCGTGGGCAAAAAGGAGGGCAGGCGCATCCGAGACCGGGGGCTCCGCATCAACAGTGTGGGCAAGTCCACCCGGAACGGGCTCCGGATCTCGCAGCTGGAGATCGACCGGGTCAACAACATGGGTAACCGGCGGAGAAAGTGAGCGGTCGCAGGCGAGTATTCAGCTCAGCGGAGTGTTGGCGGGACGTGGCTCCGGCCTGCTCTTCGATGGTGCTGTCAAGTACGTACCGAGAGGGGGCCTTGGAAAAATGCTCGTGTTGGAAAGAGTGGAGTGTGGAAGACGTCGCTTTTGGCCGCGCGTGTTTTCCGGTGGTTGCAAAAGTGGTTGCAAAATCCGTTGGCTGCAGCTGTGAAGGGCCTAGGGTTGTGTGGTGGAGGCCCTAGATCTTTATGGGGGCACACGCCGCCATTCATGAGCAGGCCAGGACCGGGAAGATGGAATGAGAGTTTATGTGAAGGCACCGGCAGTGGAAATTCGTATCTGGAGGTGCTAACCGGGTGGTCGCGATGAACCTTTAATTGCCCAGCTTGGCGCAGGGTTTCTGTTCAAATGTCAGGTCCGAGAGGCACGAGGAACAAGCGAGCAGATGTATGCCAGGGCTTGGCCTTCGACGGTTCGGGAAGAGCCAGCACCCAAGCGCACGGGGAACGCACCAGCTGTCTACAACACAGGCAGCACGTGCCATAAGTGGCAGAAACAACGCAACACGATAACTACGACTTTCTGAGAAATACAAGTCTTTTCGTGAAGTGGAGTGGTGGAATTGTTTTGAGCCGACGAGTGATACGCAGTCAATAGAATGCGACAATATCCGACCATGTCCCCATCCGACCATGTCCCCATCCGACCATGTTCCTACCCGTAGCCACCCACTCGTACAGCTAACAAGTGCATATAAAAGGAAGGCCTGCTTTGCCGGAGGGTGCCCAGTCACGCCAATCTGAAGCAGCCGGCCACTGCACCAGGATCCAATTATTAGTTGGCCCTGTTGAGCACTGTGCCGGGGATGCAACCCGTGATTTTCGCCAGGCACTTTTGTTTGGCTTTCGCCGTCGTGTTTTTGCCGGGCGTCCGCCAGAGACATCTGGGCTGCGGCAGTTGGAGTATGATGGATGAATTCTGGAAACATGTCTTCATGGTTCGGAATCTCTTCGATACTTCTATCTCAGCCAATACTTCGCTTGAAGGATGTTTGGTCTCAAGTGGGGGAAAACTACATAAAGCCTGAGAAATGAGTGGTTACTCATTTTGCATGAACTTGATCATAGGTGCTTTGTTCACACAACTCGTGTTCTGCTGTCTGATGCTCAGTCCAACGGAAAATTTCTGATTTTTAAAGAGTCTCTATATCATGGCTCCCAGACGGTTGGGGAGAATCTTCCTAAGGAAAAGGTGTCTTATTCTGGTGGCTTGTTAGTAAACAATAGTTACCTGGAAAATATCACAGAACTCGAAGATGCTCCAAAAAGATTACACACTCTTTCGAAAGGTGAAAGCCACAGTAAACTTTTTAATTCGCAAGATATGACATCTTACAATCAGGATCTGTAGACGCTTCTATCCATGGGATTCATGTTCTCATCTGATGTTTGAATCAAGTGCTATATCCCGGAGTCAACAAAGAAGACGGTAAAGTCACTCCGCTGGTTCCGAAACCTCCTCAAATAGCCACTGATGCAATTGACCGAACTAAACTTCAGGACGAACTCTTGGCTTACTGATGCTTAATTGCGATTCAATCGGTCTTTCTACTGCTTTCTGCGTATGGAGCCGAGCTTGAAGGCAGGTAACTTGTGATAGAAGAAACTTCCACGTTTTCTTAAAGGACGAGCTGAAAGAAATTTCAAGCCCTCTATCATAGATTCGGGTATATACTTGGCAAGCCGTTCAACCTTCAAAGTGGGTGACGCTCCCAATGGAATCAAACATTTTAAAAGTCTGATTTTTCTTTCAAAGAAAAGCTACCAACTTTCAACCTTCATCACTATAAATTTGATGTTCCAAAGTATGATGATCTTGTATCTCATCTGGGGAGGGGCGGGGTTGAAGACACGCGTGAATCACATGGTTTTTTTGTTGATAGTGACTTGGTTCTTTTCATAAATGGCGTGACCCCGACAACAGCCACTGGTGAGATCACTCATTCAACAGATAGTGATGATGGTTTGGGCATTGATGTCGATAAATTGATGAATTTAGAATAGTTTAAAACTCTCGCTTTATTAAATGATTATGAGAGTACGGAGGGTATCTCTACTAAAAGAAAACACTGCATGTTTTAACTTGTCTCTGGTCATTATTACTTAGATTCTCGTCTTCATTCGCTGAATTATGTTGCACATTTTGCTTCGATGGACAAACTAATCGATTTGATCTTGTTTGGCTCCAAGTACTTAGATGAGAGCCACTGATCTCACCGAGTACAGGTTTGTCTATATGTTGAATTATGGCTCTGTAACAGGAAAGAGCTACTTGAGAAACTTTTTCAGGGATTCATTTATACTGGAATACTGTCATATCCCTCATGAAAAGACTGTTCATGCAAAGCAGGGAACTAGGAACCCAGTCTCTTTGGTCGTTTTCCAATTGAAATTCAGATAATAGTGTTGACTTTAAGTGAGGTAAACTATAAGCTTTTTCTTAAGATACATGCAAACACACTCAATGTTCTTTTCTTTCCACTAAGCCATCTTTTCGAGTGCTTCTAGAATGGTTTGCACACCAAACCCATCATGATATAGATTCTTGAATTGTGCAGTAACGAGATCGCACAATGTAAAACTCGAACAAGATTGATGATACATTGAATTAAATTTACGAGAATCTTGACGGAATTAACAAGAGACTAGACAGCAATATTACCAAAAAGACTTACATGCCACTGAAAATAATAGAAGGGCCATTCTATGACGGGCGGGTGTTCTGCAGGTACGTATCCACTGATCTATCCAGGACAGAAACCCGGAAGATAAGGGGGTGATACCGTCGAAGCCAAGATGAGCAATCTGTTCCGTGGTTTTGCAATTTGGGCCGAGGGACTGCAACACGTGGACAAACACCATATATATGGGCATATGAGCCGATGGGAAGATGGGCATATCAGTGCCAGATGCTTTCCCGATATCTGCTGCCATCGTCAAGATAGGAAAATAAGCGGATGCAAATGGCGGCAAAATACGTGAGGCAGAGCCGCTCGCCCCTTTTTGGCAGTGGCCTACCGGAGTTGAAAGCACTCCAGATTTTATCCCAAGCACCATAGAAGCATCATTAGAAGCACGTTAGAAGCTCACCAGAAGCCCGCCAAAAGCACCGGTTATATAAGCTTCAGAAATATAGTATTTGATTCAATTTTCAATTTTTTGGTACTAAATGAAGATCTTTCATTTAAAGTTAATTAATAAAATAATTTTATAAGTAAAGAAGGAAATTTTGAAGGAACCATAGAGACTAATATGAATGAACACTAAGAGCACAGCTAGATTGTTAATATACATCCAAAGGTCCCATTTACTACTAGTTGAGATTAAATGATGTAACAAAATTAAAACACGAGCAGCTATAGGAGCTAAGTACATATATGATGGGAATATTTAATTATAATTGAGTGTAATACTTCCGAACTATATATATGTGAAGTCATTTTAATTCCAGTAAATTCATCAGAGGCATCATCAGAAGCACCATCAGAAGCTGTCACGTGATAACCTGGAGACTTGTATAGTCTGGATAGTTAGGATAGTTTGGTATCTGAGAATACCCAGGGTTTTGAGGATAGGCCAAGTTTGGGAAATATCACGGGGCCTGGACGAAGCTTGAATGTTGTGTATACCCAGAGATAGGATTGTGCGAGCATCCTGGATTTTGGCCCGTACATTGTTGTCCCTGAAACTGGGACATGAACGCGCCCTGAAGTAAACACATATTCCGACTTATTGCCTATGATCACAGTCAAGGATTTTCATGCCAAGTCGTACTGATATCCGCAGCCGGGCTCCAAAGCTAACAGTCTCTAGTTAATAGAACAATGTAAATGAGGGAAGTGGGCAAGATAGATCCATAATTCTCGCCCCCAGAGAAGAAGTCATGCTCTTTCTTGGGATACTGGAAGTTTATACAAAATAGAGACACTACAGGCGTTGTTTCAAAAGATCACAAAATATACTGCGTTGTTGAAAGAAGCACCATCAGAAGCCCACCAGAAGCACCGTTAATAAAAACCCGAAAAATATAAAATTTGAGTAACATAATTTTTGATATTTTTATAGTAAATAAAGATCTTTGTTCTAGGTTTGATGCTTCAATTCACCTAAATTAATTTCAGAAACGAAGGAAAACAATTCTCCATCAAAGGTAAGAAAACTGCACCACCAGAAGCCCACCAGAAGCACCGGTTATATAAGCCTCAGGAATCTAATAATTGAGGAATTTGATTTTTGATTCTTTTATAGTGAATGGAGATCTTCGATCATAGTCTAATGCTTCAATTCACCTGAATCTATTTCATAAACAAAGGAAGAGATTTCTAAATCAAAGGTAAGAAAGAAAGCACCATAGAAGCACCACCAGAAACACACCCACCAGAAGCACCGTTATGCGAGCCTCAGAAATATATTATTTGATTCAATTTTCAATGTTTTTGTAATAAATAAAGATCTTTCGTCTATAACCAATCACCAAAAACAATTTAATAAGTAAATGAAGAAATTTTGAGGTTGGAGGAACCTTCGCGATTAATGTAAACAAACACTTGAAGCAGAGATAAATTGTTGATGCAAAGCCACATTCAAAGGAACATTTTTCAGCATAAGAATTACTAGTTGGGATTAAATGATGTAACAAAATCAATGCACGAGCAAGTAAGGAGCTAAACACATATTTAATGTAAACATTATATACAACTAAGTGTAATACTCGTGTACTACAGATTTGCTAAGTCATTCTAATTCCAGTATATACATCAGAAGCACCACCAGAAGCACCACCAGAAGCACATCCAGAAGCACATCCAGAAGCACCACCAGAAGCTGTCACGTGACATGTCAAGCTCGTCAGAGAAGACGGCCTGCTCCTTTCGGCCACTGGACGTTTATATAGAGACACCTCTGGCATTGTTATAAAACTCCACCGATCATATCCTCTCGCAGGAACAAGCACCGGCCCGTCTGCGCGCGCCTGCCTGCAGGCCGGCCCCGGCCCTACTCCAACTAGCATCATCTAAACACCAGGCACAGGGCCAAAAAAAAAATACACCGCCACGCCTACACCCAGTCTTTACCTCCAGGTCCCCTTTTCCCCCATTTTCCCGCCCGGACGCCCGCCGCCAAAACCGCACCCGCCGCTGCGCCGCCATGTCCGTTCTCCCGAAAAAAAGAACCGCCAACAAGCAGGCCGGCCGCGGCAGTTCCGCCATTATCCACGACCTCTCCAGCAAGGCCCGGGGCGCGTCCGACCGGGCGGTTTCCGGCCCCCGCAGAAAGCCGCTGGGCGCCCGGCACGCCAGCAGGGGCGACATGTTTGTGGCCGGCGACGACGCGGGCGCCAACCTGTCGTTTGCCGAGGACGCCATCCATTTCCACGAAAACAGGTCCACGATCATGCTGAACTTCGAGGAGTGGATCAAGCTCTCCACGGACAACAAGATCACGCTGAAAAACTCGTGGCACTTTGCGCTCATCGACTACTTCCACGACCTCAACGTGATCAAGGACGGCGACAACATCAACTTCCAGCGGGCCCTGGCCACGTTGGACGGCTGTGTGAAGATCTACCTGAGCCGCGTGGAGTCCGCGGCCTCCGAGACCGGCAAGTTGTTGAGCGGGCTCGCGGCCAAGCGCGGCCACGCGGACCGCGGCCCTGAGCTGCTGGACGACGACGCCGAATCTGCCGCCGGGGACGCCGTTCTTGCGGGGGGCAAGAAGGAGCGCCGGCTCAACCGCGTGGTGGCGCTGACGCTCGTGCCGTTCGACGCGGTGCGCGTGCGCAAGTTGGACCAGGAGTTGGCCATCGACCCGCTTTTCAAGAAGGCGCTAGCGGAGTTTGACGAGGGCGGCGCCAAGTCGTTGTTGCTCAACACGCTCCACATCGACGCCCTGGGGCGCGTTGTTTTCGATGCCACCAGCAGCCTGCGGGCGGCCGGCGCTGGCCCGGGGAAGCCACCTTTCGAGAATGGGCCTGTTTCTGGAAATGGGCCCGTTACTGGAAATGAGCTAGCTTCTGGAAATGAGCTAGTTTCTGGCAATGAGCCCGTTCCTGAAAATAAGCCCGTTTCTGGCCAGCCCGCCCCCGCGGCCGTGGACCTCGCGCCCCTCAAGCAGCTCGTGTACGCCGGCGCCGCCGACCTCGCCGCGTACGAAATCTCGCCCTCCATGCGCCAGTTGAAGGCCGTCTTGCGCGACGTCTCCCAGGCCCGCGCCATCCTCACGGACGTCAACCGCAAGTTCGTGGGCGACGACGACGAACACGCCGACAATGCCCAGCCATCCCAGCCCGACCAGCCATCCCAGCCCGACCAGCCATTCCAGCCCGACCAGCCCGACGCGGGCTTGGAGCTCGACTTGGGCTGGGACTTCGACGAGCCGCGCCTGCCCGCCGCGGCCGCCGCGGATTACGAGCACGATCTCCAGGCGCTGCTGCTGCCCATGGCCCTCGGCTCGCGCCACGCGCCGCCGCCGCTCGCCAAGGAGCAGGTGCTAGACCTGGACTTGATGGCGTACTTTGACGAGCGCATGAAAACCAACTGGCGCGGCCCCGAGCACTGGCGCGTGACGGCGCTCAAGCGGGCCAAGAACATCGGCGCCGGCACGGGATTGCAGGCCGCCGTGCCCGCGGTGCCGGCCGGCCCCCGCAAGCCCAAGAAGGAGCAGGTGCTCATCGACTTCTTTGCCGACGACGACGACGACGCCGTGGAGGACATGTTCCGCCGGGCCCGCGGTGCCGCGGCCTCCAGCCGGCGGCCCGAGCACCGGCGGCCCGCCCACCGCCACCTCTTGCCCGAGGACATCCAGTTCAACTCGCAGCGGTTGGTGACGCTTTTCTTGAAGCCGCACAAGAGCATCGTGGCGCCCGCGGCCGCGGCCGGCTCTCCGCGAGGGGCCAGCCGCGATACGTACACGGACGAGCAGTACTTTGCGGGCGTGTACGAGGAGCGCGAGAAGGGCCTCGCGGAGGACGAGCGCCAGGAGAAGCTCGCGCTCTCGTTCCACCAGGCGGAAATGGACGACTGCGACAATGACGACTACGGTGCCATCGACTTCAACGACGTGCTCGAGCCGGGCGCGCCCGGCGCGGTCAAGGACGAGCCCAGCAGCCAGCTCGTGAGCCGCAAGGCGCGGCCCGAGTACGTCAACTACCTGCGCGTGGCCAAGCGCGTGGACATCAAGTTGTTGAAGGACAATCTATGGGCGTCCATCAAGCGCGAGCCTGCCGACGCGAGCCTGCCGGCGCCCGAGCCGCCGTGCCTGGCGGACGGCAACCAGAAGACCTTCCGCGACGTCGTGGACGTGATTGGCTCCATGTACCGGCCCGAGGAGAAGAAGGATTTGTCGACGAGCTTCTGCTTCATCTGCCTCTTGCACTTGGCCAACGAGCACGGGCTCGCGTTGCTGGCCACGGAGCAGCACGACAACATGGTCATCTCGGGCTTCTAGGTGGTGCTTTCGAGGGGGTTCGGGGCAGTTTCCGGTTCCGGCGGTGATTGCCTGCGGCTCGTGGTGAGCAATCACGGTGCGTGGTGATAATCTTCGGTTTCCGCTGACTATCGTCGTTTTCTGGCGGTAGTCTCGTGGTGATTATCTCCATTTCCGGTCGTGGTTTACTTCGGTTCACGGTGCTTAACTAACACCGGTTCCGGGTGATTACCTACGGTTCTTGGTGGTTCTCTCCATTTCTGGTGATTATCTCCATTTGTGGTGATTATCTCCATTTCCGGTAGTGAATGCTTTTGGTTTCTGGTAATCTCCATTTCTGGTGACTTACTTCGATTACCTTCGGTTCCTTGTGATTTACGTCGGTTCCTGGCGATTATCCCCATTTCTGGTGATTAACTTCGGTTCCTGGCGATTATCCTCATTCCTGGTGATTTACTTCGGTTCCTGGCAATTATCCCCGTTTCTGGTGATTAACTTCGGTTCCTGGCAATCATCCCCGTTTCTGGTGATTAACTTCGGTTCCTGGCGATTATCCCCATTTCTGGTGACTTACTTCGATTACCTTCGGTCCCTGGTGATTACCTACTGTCCCTGGTGATTATCTCCATTTCCAATGGTGATTACCTGCGGCTCCTGATAACTACCTCCATTTCGCTGGTGATCATCAACGCCTCCTGATGATCGTCCCTACCAATTACCGATGACTATACGGCTCCTGGTGGATCTCCGGCTTCAAGCATGCTCGACATTTTGCACCCAAGCTGTGCGCGCGGCCCGCCACGCCCGCCACGCCCGCCCGTCACCTGCGCGCGCTTGGGCCGCGCACGCCCTTCCATGTTCTTCTTGCATGCGGTGACGCCTTCCTCGTCTCCTCGCCCACTACAAAAAATCATGCTTGGAGTCGCCAGACACCCCCTCCGCCAGCTCGCGCGTCTGGCCTTGGCGCCGGTCTTGACCAGGCGCTTCCCCCACACCGCGGGCGCGTTTTCCCGGCCCAAATCCCCCGGCCCATCCCGCCGCTACGTCTCCACCTCCACCGTGTCCATGCTTTCCTCCATGGAGCAGGCCGCCAACAGCGACTTGGCCAACGCAGACATCCAGGAGGAGTTCTACAAAAACTTGCTCGCCACAAACTACCCGCACATCGTCGTGCAGCGCTTCGAGACCCCAGGCATCTCGTCCAACCCGGCTTGCACCCAGCTCTACATCGAGGCCTTGAACAAGACCGGCAAGAAAACCAAGGCAGACCTGGTGGCACGTGACTTGGCTGCCGGCAGGGCCTCTGTGGCCGCCGGCTCGCCGCAGGCGTTTTCCGGCCTCGCCGCGGGCGTCGGCTCCCGCTCCGATCCTGTCCACGTGGTGGTCAGCGAGAGCGGGCTCACCGTGGTGTCGAAATGGCTCAAGTGGTTGATTCCGCTCGCCCTTCTTACCTACGGCGCGTCGAACGCGTTCAACTACTTGGTGGAAAACGGCACCATCTTCCGCAACTCCGAGGTCGCCGACAAGTCGGTCGACGTGTCGCAGTCCACCGTCAGATTCGAAGACGTGCAAGGGTGCGATGAGGCCAGGGCCGAGTTGGAGGAAATCGTCGATTTCTTGAAAGACCCCTCCAAGTTCACCGGCTTGGGCGGCAAGTTGCCCAAGGGTGTCTTGTTGACCGGACCCCCCGGAACCGGTAAGACCTTGTTGGCCCGGGCCACCGCCGGCGAGGCCGGCGTGCCGTTTTTCTTCATGTCTGGGTCCGAGTTCGACGAGCTCTACGTTGGTGTTGGTGCCAAGAGGATCCGCGAGTTGTTCTCGCAGGCCAGAGAAAAGTCTCCCGCCATCATCTTCATCGATGAGTTGGATGCGATTGGAGGCAAGAGAAACCCAAAGGACCAGGCATACGCCAAGCAGACTTTGAACCAGCTTTTGGTGGAGCTAGACGGCTTTTCCCAGTCCGAAGGTATCATCATCATCGGTGCCACCAATTTCCCCGAGTCCTTGGACAAGGCCTTGACCAGACCTGGCAGATTTGACAAGGAGGTGATTGTAGAGTTGCCCGACGTTCGCGGCCGTGTCGACATCCTCAAGCACCACATGCGCAACGTCGAGACCGCAGAGAACATCGACCCCACTGTCATTGCTCGGGGCACGCCCGGCTTGTCTGGAGCGGAATTGATGAACTTGGTCAACCAAGCGGCTGTCCACGCTTCGCAGCTCTCTGCGCCAGCCGTAGACATGACGCATTTTGAGTGGGCTAAGGACAAGATCTTGATGGGTGCTGCCAAGGAGAAGATGGTCATCACCGAAGAAGCAAGAAAAAACACCGCTTACCACGAGGCCGGGCATGCCATAATGGCCATGTACTCGCCAGCCGCCACGCCATTATACAAGGCCACGATCTTGCCAAGAGGCAGGGCCTTAGGTGTCACCTTCCAGTTGCCCGAAATGGACAAGGTGGACATGACCAAAAAGGAATGCTTCTCTAGGCTTGATGTTTGTATGGGCGGCAAGATTGCGGAAGAGATGATTCACGGCCCTGAAAACGTGACCAGCGGCTGTTCCTCCGATTTGGCCAGCGCCACCGGGATGGCCAGAGCCATGGTCGCCTCCTACGGAATGAGTGACGTCATCGGCCCGGTACGGTTAAGCGATGACTGGGAATCCTGGTCTCCAAAGATCCGTGACATGGCTGACAACGAAGTCAGAAATTTCCTCATTGAGTCGGAGCAAAGGACGAGGAGAATGCTCAAGGACAGGTCGACAGAGTTGAAACGGCTCGCGGAGGGCTTGCTAGAATACGAGACTTTGACCAGAGATGAGATGGAGAAACTCGTCAAAGGGGAGAAGATCAGCAAGGCAAAAACCGTGAGTAATACTGTCATCAAGTCGACTGGCAGTGGGAGATTGGAAGTCATTGGTGAGCACACTCCCATCACGGCCGAGGCTTGATCGTCGCTAAACAGAAAGATATATGTGTATGTAAATAAATTAAGAAACTACTTAAGATACCGCCTGATGGTTCAGAATAATATTATTAAAGGATGAAAGATGATCGTCACTTGCCACAGCCGTTTTGTAGTGTCCTACCTGTCCAAGATTGATACTAAGTCTAGTGTTGACCGTTTTGGAAAAAGTTGGACAATTGTGCGCCCAAGTTCGCGTTATTTGGAGCGCCGTAATTGGGAGCGCCGTAATTTTGTTGGGGAGGGAAACCCTGCTGAGGCATCTGTTGACCCATTGGCGGGGACATCTGTGGAGGCATCTGTTGAGGCATCTGAGGCATCTGCGGAGGCATCTGCGGCATCTGGGGCATGTGAGGCATGTGTGGCATGTGTGGCATCTGGGGCATCTGCAGCATTTGCGGAGGCATCTGTGGGGGGTAGCCGCCTTGGCCTCCCTGGTTATTGAACAACCCGCTCAATGGGTTTGCACCTTGCGCATAACCCTTGAAGTCTTGTGGGCCGCCACTAATATGGGCCTTGGCATACTGGTCATCAGACTCACCTGGTCTGTTGGACTTTGGCCCGTTTCTGGTGGAGTTGGTGGGCATCTTCTTGGACATGGCCTTGGACGAAATGCCCGTGCCAATCTCAATGTCGGGCTCGTCGATCACTATGCCACTTTCAAGAGGGGCGCCGCCGGTACCGCCCCATTGTGCAGAGACAACCCATTGTCTGTCGGCATCAGTCAACCGTTGAATAGGGATGATGGAGATGCCGTGCTGGTAGTTGCAACAGTCTCTTGGCCCGAAGCCTACACCCCAACGGGTTCTCAAGGGCAAGGAGCCGTCCTTGTTGAAGGACTGGATGACCTGCTCGGCCTCCTTCCTGGAGTACACCTTCACAAACGCGTGTTTGCGCTCGCTGTTCAAGATGATCGATTGGACCACCGCATGGGGCCTCAAGTGCGAGGCAAGTTCGCGCTCGTCCATGCCGCGTGGCACACCGCCCACAAACAATGTTCTGGACAACACCTTGAACGAGCCCTGGGGCAACGAGTTGTCGAAGCCCATGTTGCGTGGACGGAAGTTTGGGTTTCCTGGCACGTTCATCTCACCCTCGGGCCCCATGTTCTGGGGTCCAGAGTTGCGTTGCTGGGATCTTTGCTGGTTTTCATATCCGCTGCCGTTGTTCTCGTGGCCGTTGTTATTGTTGTTGCTATCGTATCTGTTCAAGCGGCCTTGGGGCGATCTGGACCTGTTTCTTCTCGAGTACCCACCGAGATCGTCGCGGCCGCGCCGGTCATTCTGGTAGTTCTGGTATCCGTTCGGAGGGCCCTGCTGCTGCAGCATCTGGCCCACGGGCGGCATTCCCTGGGTTGGGGGAACGGGGGGCATCTGGGCAGGGCCCTGGCCAGGCGCCTGCCCGCCGTTGCCCTGCATCTGCTGCAACATGTTGAAAATAAACTCCTTGTTTCCTTGCTGCGGCTGGGTCTGCGAGATGGGCGGAGACTGCACCTGCGGGTGGGCCACGGGAGGAGTGCCGTTTCCTGCCAAAGCCGACAACTGGGAGAGGATGTTGGTGGTGTTGTTGGCCGGCGCGGCGGCCGAGTTTTGCATCACCGGCGTGCCGCTTTGGGGCGGGGTGGGGGTCTCGGCCTTCTTGGCCAAAGACGCGAGCGCCAGCAATATGCTTCCTGAATCCTGAGCCGCACCCACGTTGGTGGGAGGGGCGGGAAGCGTGCTTGGAAGGCCGCTGGGGGCCGAGGGCCCCGATGTGGATGGCGCGTGGAGCTGAGATTTCTTTCCCGGGGGCGAGCCCTGGGGCGTGAGCGAATCAAAGTGCTTTCTTCTGATGGAGGCAATCGTGTCGGGGCTGAAGGTCAGCGCCCGCTCCCAGATATCCACGAGCTTGCTGATCTTGGACACGGTGGCGGACACAATGACCAAGCTCATGGTGTCGTCGATAAGGGGCTCGACCAACTGGCCGATCCTGTAGACGCCGGCGGCATAGGAGCCCTCGGGGGCGTCGGCGTTGACCTCCTCGCCTCTCTTCTTGGCCTCGTCCATATAAACTCTTACGATGGAGTCCACCACGTATAACGCGCCCAACTTGTGCGAGGAAGGAATGGCTTTACAGCTGGAGTACAATACAGTGATGAGCTGGGACTCGTCGGCCACGTTCTTCACTGCCATGTCGGTCAATTTCTTGATGCGGGTGCCAGACACCCCGGGCGCCCTCAAGGTGGGCAACTCCTTCAAAATGCTATCGAATACTTGGACCTCGGACATGTCAAGGTGGTCTCGGTGCTGCGTGTGTGTGTGTGTCCACGGATCGTGAAGTGTCAGCAGAAGTTTTTTTTAAAGTTTACTGCAACTTGTGTGGGGTCCTCCTGCTACTTGAAGAGACCGCTATTCAAATTTCGTCAGAAAAGGTTCTAAAGTGACAGGCTCTTAGCTTCACCAATTACAGTACTTTACTATACAACCGCGTCGATACAAGTGTCTTTTGGGTTGAGTGAACTGAAAGGGGTTTCGGGGGAGCCGGCGGGGGTAACTAGAAGCAGAGGTGGTCCAGGGGATGGTGCCGGGAGAAGAAAAGCGGCGGGCAGGGGTGGTTTCGGCAACAAGGCTGAAATTCGCGGGCGCTAAATCTGGTACGGCCCTCTGTCCTATTTTTCTTGCTCTATTTTGTGCTGGGGCTGGAGGGGCGAGCCGGCGCGCTTATATAGTGCGGTGGTGCGCGCACGCCCCCGCGGCGCCGCGGGCACCCCGGGACCAGGATTACGCGCGGGCGTGCCTGCAGTTACGCCGGCAGCGGCGTGGGAAAAATTTCACGGGCCACGGTGCAAAACGGCATCTCCGGGCCCAGCTAAGCAATGTGGAAACAAGCATTCATCCGGTGGAACTCCACCGCGGCCGCCGTGGCGCCCGTGCAGATCCGCCTGACGCTTTTGTTGCTGAGAATCCCCGTGGTTTCCGCCGATTTGCCCGTGTTCCAGCAGCAGTACTACAAGTACCAGAACGAGCTCTGGAAAAGATTGATGTGGACCTTTCCCAAGTGGTTCTACTTCCGGGAGGGCACGTTGGCCGAGCAGAAGTACCGCGAGTTGAACAAGGACCCCGTTTTCAACAATCCGAACCTCGAGTTCACGGGGGGCCGTCCCGAAATCAGGCACCAAAGAGACCGCCGATTCAAGCAGGACGTGTTGTTGCCCAAGACCTACAAGGAGGGCGAGGAGACGACACAGGCGGACGCCATGTCGCGCAAAATCGTGCCCAATCTGCGCACCACGGACGCGGACCGCCACAACGACGAGTCGTCGTTGGAGAGGAGGTTGGCCCGCACGTTGTACTTGGTGGTGAGCGCCGACAAGGGCCAGACCTGGGGTTTCCCCACGTTTGCCAGCGACGGGCAGGCGCTACATACGACGGCCGAGGCGGGGCTCTATGCGCTTGGCGGCACGCAGATCAACTACTTCAACGTGTCGCCCAAGCCGTGTCACGTGCTTTCGGCCGGCGACAGCAGGGCGTTTTTCATCAAGCTGCACATCTTGTCGGGCGTCTTCCAGCCGGCGCCGAACACCGTGCACAAGTGGTTGGCCAAGGACGAGCTCGCGGCGCACTTGGACGAGCTGTATTACAACGACGTGTGCCATTTGCTCAGCGAGGTCTAGAGCCCGGGCTTATCCGGCGGACGGTGTGGCGTCCGCACCACAGCATTTAATTGAGCATGCGCTTGTACATAGAGAATAGAAGCCGCTGAACGTATTGGGCTGGAGGTGGTGCCCGCTGCTGTGGAGTGCGGGGCAAGCAGGGCCACCCCGGTGTTTTGCACGGGCAGGGGGACTCTTTTTCTTGTGCTTCCTATTGTTGTTCCTCTCCTCATTGCACTTTGGTTTTGTGCTGCCGGGGCTGCTCTGGCGTTCCGGGGTAGACTAGTCCTCTCACATCTCTCATGATTAGAGTTAGTGAAATAGACTAAGACATAGGGCATATAGTATTATATTGAAATATAGGATATATCTTATTATAAAATCATATAAATATCATAAATGGGAGATTTATAACCGGGGAATTTTGTTTTCACGTCGGGGTGTCTGGGTGTCTTAGTCTGTTAGTCTCTGAGCCTTTAAGTCTCTTTGTTTTTTAGTGACTTAATATCTTGGTCTCTTAGTCTGTTAATCTCCGTCTCTTAGTGTCTTAGTCTGTTAGTCTCTGAGTTTCTTGGTATTTCAGTCCCTTAGTCTCTTATTCTGTTAGTCTCAGTCTCTTAATCTCTTAATCTCTTAATCTCGTAGTCTCTTATTTTGTTAGTCTCAGTCTCGTAGTGTCTTAGTGTCTTGGTGTCTTAGTGTCTTGGTGTCTTAGTGTCTTAGTTTCTCGATCTGTTATTCTGCTAGTCTGTCAGTCTGTCGATCTGTTAATCCCCTAGTCTTTGAGTCTCTAGCTTTCCTACTCTGCTACTCTTTGAAACTTTTTCGACTTGAAGATGTTTTATTACCTGTTAAAGCCATTAGAACATTCTACTCTCCTACTCTCCTATTCTGTCTCATTCTCATTCTCTGATTTTCTGTTTCTGATTTTCGGTTGCTGATTCTCTATTCCTGTTTCTGCCTCTCTGTTTCTGCCTCTCTGTTTCTGCCTCTCTGTTTCTGCCTCTCTGTTTCTGATTCTCTGATTCTGATTATCTATTTCTGATTCAAAGGGCATATTTATATTATATATTATTACCATTTTCGTTGTTATGTATAACTGTACCCTATTTTACCTATCGTAATAAATGTCAACTAGATCCTTAAAGTTAAAAATACATTAAAAGATTAAGAAAAGCTAGTGCTTCTCATTGTAGAGAAAACCCAACTGAATTACTATGTTTAGTATAACTAACCATATTTATCTGTTTCTGATTCTCTATTCCTGATTCTGGCTCTCTGTGTCTGTTGATCTGTTTTCGTCTCCCCGTATCTCTCTCTGTTCCTACTCTCTTGCTTGGTAGCCCTCATCTCTTCTCTTAATATTCGCCAGTCTAGTTCCCTGTGTTTTCTCCAGTGTGCTCAACATTATTCCCATTCCAATTCAATTGTCTCTCATCCCTGCGAAATGTATGTTGCTCTTCTTCTGGTCTTGCTCTCTACTGCGTTTCTCTAGATAACCCTCCCATCTGTAATTTTCCACTACATATCCTCACGCTTTATGCTCGATATCTCTCAGATCTCTTCTCTTATCCAACTCTGCCTTGGTTCCGCCTTGCTCTATTACTGCTGTCTGGACACTTCACGACGCGTCACTCACACAGCTGCTCTTACTTTTTTGTTATGCGGCCCATCCTAGTATCGTTCAATCGCTATATCTATGCTGCTCCACAATACAACGTTCTTTCTTCTCGTCTGTGTTCTTGTCTGCCCGTGCAGTTCTACTCTCGCCCTTTTGGGCCCTCGGGTTTCCTCTGTGATTCTCAATCACCCATATTCCTATACATCCATAGTCTCTATTGAGCTTCTCTCGCGCTTCAATCCCTTCTTACGTTCTGGCTTGGTGTTTTCTTGGAGTCAATCCCAGTCTCGCCATTCTGCCGTTTCTCGTCTCTGTCAGTCTCAATGCATTCTCACTAAACCCTCTTTCTTTCTTCCTCTCTCTCTTGGACTCTACTTTCGGAAAACATGTCAGCCTGCGTGTGTCTGGTCCTCCTGACCTCGATTTGTCTCGAGCTTCTCTGAATACTTCCCCTGCTTTTCTTATTCTTCTACGTACCCCTCCATCTCCACCCCACGAATGGCCGGTTCTATGTCTGGTGTTTTTCTTTCATTCTCAACCCACTTCCTACTTTCTCTCATTCGGCTCGCTCAACTCCCGTCATTCTTCCGGCCCTTTTCTGAGTATCGATGGAGAAGTACTTGTCCAATGCCTGCACCCGTCCTTGATGCTCCGCAGATTGATGGAGCCCAAGGATGCCGGGAAGAAATCAAGCCCCTGTGGTTTGAAGATCCACGGTGGGGACTCCTCGCTGCCTGATTGCAGGCCCAACCTGTCGTTTCCAACACCATGTTCGTGAAGACATTTAAGAAAGAGGCCGCCATGTTATGCGTGGCCGGGTCGATGGAGCCCGCACCAACGGCCGCCGATGCCAGCCTCTATCTCTTCAAGTCGCCACCCGGTTCTCGTCGTCTCTCCTGATATTGGATTGAGCTATTTTGGGAGTGCTCGGTCTCAGGTACCATCTCCCTCAGCGAGGGGTATATTCTGTCCACTCTCCTATACTCTTTCAATGGCTGGTCTGCGGCTTCCTTCTTGTCAGCCTCCGTTCCCGTCAAGCACTTTCTAGCACCTCTCTCCGTCCCCGTCAAGCACTTTCCAGCACCTCTCTCTGTACCCGCCAAGCACTTTCCAGCACCTCTCTCCATCCGTCGCGTCGTCCCCTCTCCATCTCGTCTGCCCACCGGGCGTTCGATCTCAGCCGCACGCCCTCTCGGCAGCTCCTCGGCCGGTCCCGCGGCAAGCAGGCCACCCCACACGGCGCTCTACAAGTCCTTCTTGCCCCGAATCACCTGCTCCGCCGCCCAGATGGAGCGGTCGAGCACGGCGCCCACCGTCAAGACGCCCGCGATGGAGCTCACCACGCCCAACACAAAGCCGGACCATGTCTTGGCGTGCTGCTCGCGGTTGATGATCTTCATGGGCAGAATGTCGAAGTGGAAGAACGCGCCCGGCACGCCGCCCTGCGCGTGCAACGTGTTCTGGTGGTCGTCGTCGCGGCCGCCCACGATGGGCCGGTCGTGCGTGATCACCGAGTACTGGTTGGTGTCCACGGGCGGGCGCTGGGCGTCCAAGAACTCCACGCGGGTCGCCACCACCGAGAGGTAGTACAGCGCCACGTGCTCCTTCTGGGCCACGTCGAACGCGTAGCCGTCCAACGGGCTCACGGAGAGCTGCTCGCCGCCGCCGCCGCCCGGCGCCGCGCCAAACGAGAAGTGGTGGATGCGGTGCCGGAGCGTGAACTTGTCGGCGTACTTGCGCCACAACGACAAGTCGTGCGAGTGGCGGCCGCGCGCCGAGAACGGCGCGCCCGGCGCAAAGTGCAAGTTGCCCGCGATGCGGTTGATCTGCGTCGAGCCCTTGACGCGGCAGCCCTCGTTGTTCGCAATGCGCTCCTTCATCTTGGCCACGTAGCCCTCCGCCTCGCACTGCGCAATGTCCGAGCCGTCGAAAAAGCCCCACTGCTTGGTGGCGTACGCCAAACGCACCGCCTGGCACGTGTTGCAGCAGTGCTGGCTGGCGGACTGGTCCAACGCGCCGTAGCACGAGCCGCACGGCTCGTTCTGCTGTGCCTGCGCCGCCGTCAAGCCCTTGCACTGCTCGTCGAGCGCGTGCATGCCGGACAAGATGGGCAAGTCGTCCTTGACCTCGGCGCCCAGCGGGAGCACGCGGAACATGTCGAAGCCGGACGCAAAAAGGTCCAAGTGCACGTCGCCGGTGAGGTCCAAGATGTCGAGCGTGAGCACGCCGCAGGGGATGTCGGCAAACGAGATGTCCAAGCTGATGTCGAGCTGCTTGTTGACGTCGCGGTCGACCGCGAGCTCGGGGCGCACCACCACGCGGGTGTAGTCGAGGTACTCGTTGCGGATCAAGAACATGACGATGAAAACACACACCACGGAAATCAAGCCGCCGGACGCGGTTTTGACGCGCGCGTCCTCGACGGTCTTGGCGAACGCGTCGAGGGAAATCAACCTGGGGCCGGACGACATTTGGGGGGCTTGGGTGTGCGTGGGCCTTGGGAAGAAAGAGTGGTTGAAGACGCCGAGGCTGGGGAGGCGCCGAGAAGTCCCCAGCGGGAACATGGTGCGCGCACGACCCGACTAAACGTGGCGCTGCCAGCCGGGCCGGCCTTTTTTTGCGGCGGTGCTGGGGCGCCGGCGCTGGGGCGGCATTTTCTGCTGCTCGCCGCCGCTGGGTGGTGGCTGAGGCTCAGGCTTGTGTGCGTTTCCATAAGGATACGTGGCACGGCTGCGCACCGCGGGGCCACCAGTATGGAGGGAGACCCCGGATTTTGGGATGCGAGACTTTTCTTTGGGGGGAGCTTCCACGGTGGGAAGCTGGAATCTGGATTGGGCCGTGGCATGTCCGTTGCTGTGATGGGCTTATTGCCGGGAACTTTTGTAGGGGTGCCATAGTGTGAGATGTGCTTCATGATTAGATTCATTTCATTCAAGTCTTGGTTGTGGACATGTACTTTACTAATGATGAACTTTATTGCTGGAGCCTGTTGTTGTGGGCATTGTCGTGTCAGATGTTGTATTATGAGATGTATATCTTTACGGGATCTAATTCATTATTGGACTCATTTCTTTCTAGTCCTGTTCTCGTGACATGTACTTTACTAATGATGAACTTTATTGCTGGAGCCTGTTGTTGTGGGCATTGTCGTGTCAGATGTTGTATTATGAGATGTATATCTTTACGGGATCTAATTCATTATTGGACTCATTTCTTTCTAGTCCTGTTCTCGTTACAACTCATTTACTAGAAATAAATCTTCATTAAACCGTTTATCGTGGATGCCATTGCAGCACTAGATTTTGTATTATGAGATACACGTTCATCCGTTTGCGTTTGGCTGTAAACTCATAATAGTTTAGATTTTCACTACTGGAAGCACTTTCATTAACAGAAACAGTATTCATATCAGAACCCCTCTCATTGCGGGGTGCCGTTTTCACATAAGGCCTCGTTATATTGTGAAATGCGCTTCTATTATGAGATATACCCATGATGTGAAGTACATCAGCATTAAGTCATTTCCAATCTATGTTGCTTTTGCAAAATACAGGAGCCTTCATTGTAAGAGAGTGTATTGTTGTGGTTATTTTCGTGTCAGATGCTGGTCCATGAGATGTATTTCTCGGGATGCAATTCATTATTGGATTCATTTCATTCTAATTTTCTTTTCGGCACATTTACTTTACTAAAGAAGAATCTTTATTGATGGAGCCTGGTGTTATGAGTACCATGTGAGATGTACTTCATCGCTATAATCAATTAATTCAAGTCTTGGTTTCGTGACATGTATTTTGATAGAGAAAAATCTTCATTGCTGGGGCCTGCTGTTGTGGGTGCCATAGTGTGAGATGTAGATTACTTCATCATTGGATTCATTTCATTCTAATCTTGACATTTATTTTACTAATGATGAACTTCATTGCTTGAGACTTTTGTAGGGGTTCCATAGTGTGAGACGCTGTGCTATGGGATGCGCTTCGTTATGGATTCATTCCATTCTAATCTTGTTTTCGTGACATTTATTTAACTAGGGAAGAATCTTCATTGCTGGAGACTGTTGTTCTAGGTACCACAGTGTTAGATATCGTATAATGAGATGTACTTCATTATGAGACGTGCTTCATTATAGAAATCATATCATTCAAATCTTGCTTCGTGTAATACAAGTCCGCTAGAAATCAACCTTTTTGCTGAAAACCATTTGGTTTGGGTGCTATTGTAGTACTAGATGTTGGATCATGAAATGCACTACCATGTGAGATGCGCTTACATTGTGAGCTGCACTTCTGTTACAATACAACATTGTGGTGGGTGTATTTTCATCGTGATTAATACTCTCAGTTGGAGCCACTCCCGTTATTGGAAACTGTTTCAGTACCAGCAACCGTTTATTATCGGATGCTGTTATAGTATGAGATCCTCTTATACTATGCGATACCCCTACACTATCGGATACCAATGTATCATGCGCTGTATTTGAAATGTATTTATCATGCTCTATGAACGCCAATACTATGGACCCGGGCTTCATGGGACTAATACCACCTTTAGGTTCCCAAGCCTGGGATAAGCGATTGACAGGGATAATCGCTTGCTCCGCCTGCGATCCGCTGGCCCAACGGATACCAGACTTGAAATACCTGTCCCCACGTTAAACTTAAATAGCTGCTTTGATCACACATGCCAACACTGCAAAATGTCTGCTCATGAGTAGCACCTAATTTAAAAAGTCCACGATTCTATGTTCGCGTTCCGATTTATTAGGCCTTCAAGCCGTCCCCTTGATATGTAGCATTCCAGGGGCTGAGCTACGGAATCAGAAACGATATACGCAACCTCATAATAAATTACCAACATTTTTCCAGCATAGTGAATATCATGGGATTAATCTTGTATCTTTACATATTTCAATTGCCTGTCGATGATCTATCGTCATCGACGACAAGAGAGTTGCAAGCTTACGATATCAGGCATATGGGTAACTAGAAAGGAGGCATTCATCTAACCGGAGAAAAAGTCTGTTGGAATTTAGACAAATTTTTGTGGTATCAAAAGAAATATATGTACAATTCATGATCATCGCTCGTGCTCGGCACAGAGATTTTTCTGGACCGAGACTTAGATACGATGACAATGAAAGTTCAGTGTGAACAAGGCTAAATAAAAAACGTGGCCGTGGGCGGCAAGCGGAACTTTCTTCACAGCAATCCAACACCCAGGCGACCTCAGGAATTCAAATTATTCTTTTTTTTCGTAAGATTGATGACGTGTCTGAAAGACGTGATTTGAGTCAATAGACGAACACCGAGATTTAGTGACCCCAACTTTCTTCCACATTTCCTGGGCTAGGCACACAGAGCTGCGTGTATGCCTGGTGCCGTCTAAGGTTTTTTTGAGGAAAAAGTTTCATTTTATGTAGACCAAACAGGATTGCAGGTACCTGACTACACGTCGGAACTATTGAGACCGGATTTTTGTAGAACGAGTTCTAGGTAGGCCTCGCCACACTATATCTCTTGGAAGTGACGTCAATTTACTATAAAGTGTCCGTAACAACTCAGATCCGCCTCCCTGCCAGAAGGATGTCAGACGCCTGATCCGATACTCAAAGTATTTCGGCTCTAGGTTCAAATTGCATACATCTGTTTTTTTGGAAGTCGCGTCATTCATTTGCTTTATTGTGAAAATGTCACATCCCTTTGTCAATTGTTTGCTCTTTCTTTCATTTGATATGACTATTACCACAACGCATTTTGACATTATCATTTTCAAAACTTATGCTGAAAACGAGTGAGGACAATAACGACTGCATTGATGACTTTAAGGTCTTGTCCCCAACGAGTTCGCACCATTTAGAGTTTGCGTCTGCCGAATGAGGACGGTGCTGTAAAAAGCTTGTTTGTGATTGATCGCTCTGAAGTTTAGCGTGACCTGTCCTAGTATGATTGTATTATTGGGCGCACCTCATTCACGCTTTGGCGAATTTATCAGCTGAAACTCCGCGATTGTTCGAAGTCAAGAGAGTCATGAGGTTTTGATTCCATCTTTAGAAGATCCAAATTAGACTTCAGTAGTTGCGTTAGTTCTAGACAGACATCACGAGTCGAATCCAATAATTTCTGCAGTTTGCAAATTGAACAATGTAAAAAATGAAACTGTTTTCAGCTCTAGTTCCGTTTTTGGTCTCCTCGAGAATTTAACCTTTTGTACTCGAGGAGTATCTCAAAGGACGGCAAAATCTCTAGACAGAAATCTGAGAGCCTCTTAGACTCAATTTTGGCCCTAGGTTTTCTGGCAAGCTCAGAGGAACTTTACCCGGACCATTTAAAATAAACACTAAGAGCTGCCAAATAATTTGACGGATGTTGTAATAGAGCGCCAGAAATTGAACGAAACGAGTATCATGCCTCGAATTTGAATAAACGTTTTATTTTTAGCAACCTTTGCACACAGACATATCTCTACCTATTATTAACGGAACGCAGAATAGAAAACCTTATATTTGATACATTTTTATTCTCTTCAAATAAACTTTTGTCCAGCTAGAGTTCTGTTGTCTGTGTTTTTGCTTCATTTTTGAAGTCTGCTGTGTGTGGATTTTGCCAGTGTTACCAACAATCCCCACCCAAAGTTCCTTGAGGTGAAAGAGTAAATCACTTATGCTCATTTCCTGGTTTTTCCTTACCACTCACTGACTTTGAAAGGCCTTTTTCTGTGTCTTTTAATTTTAGTATTACCTGTCTATTGGTTTCACCGTCTGTAAAGAATTCCAGCCGCTCTGCAGATACTTTAAAGATGTAACATAATTGTGAAAGCCGAATGAACCAGATACTATATAAAGCTGGAGGTATAAAATGAAAGAGAGCTGTCTAAAATCAGGAAGTTCTTTCACACAACATTTCAATTTGACCAATGAAACTCATCGTCGGATTATCTCTTCTTGCCCTAGCACTTTGCAAACCTATCAAAGGCAAAGGTTTTTTCATCACTGAATCGTATGATAATTTATCGGACTCTTTCTTTCTCTCAGTGTTGCAAGATGGTACAATCTTTATGAAGAAAGATCTGCCAGGAAAATTTACTGTAAAAGACGGATATGTCTCGGTTAAAGATTCTCATTTGAATTTGAATTATGAAGGGAAACTAGTCCTCTCGCAAGAAAAAAACGAGAATCTCAAGATTTTCTGGGATGAGAACCATGAAAAATTTTACTTGATGCTCAATGGAAATTATTTTTTCGAGGCCTGTGACGATCGCCTGGTTGGTCATGGAACGGGATGTGTCGGATCAATGATTCGGATTCAATTTGAGCCGCAAAGGTAGGAGTTTGAGAGGATGTTTTTTTTAAGTAAATGTGTTTATATGCTTAAGGCAATAAAACAATCAAACAACATGTATTAGGGGTCATGAGTATATATGTCCACGAATCAGTGTGTACTAGGAGTCCACAACTTGTACTCGTATGGATCTGGTCGGTGTCTCGTTTTATGCCAGCAACCAAACATACTCGGGAAAAATAAAATGAACCTATCAGATCACGTCATTTTGGTATCTTTTATATAAAATACTTTTGGCATTTTTGAGCAATGCTCTTTAAAGATCTGTATTGACTTTTAGGAAAGTCGTGGTGTTGATTCTCTTCTTCAGGTATGATACTGGTATAACAAAGGCTATTTAAACACGTCTTAGCATAGAAAAGGGCCAGACCAGAGGTAGATTCAAAATGTAATAGAGGATTGTTTTGATTCCATGGATTTCTGAAAGTGAACTAGGAGTGAGATGCAAAATGATTGAGGACTGAAGATACCGAACATAGGGAGAACAGCTTTGTTTTCATCAAAGCCTAAAGGATACTATCTGTACACTGAATCAAATATGACATTTGTTTCCTCATGTGTATTTGTGAATGTTTAGGTGTCTGTTTTAATTCTGCTTGTATTTAAAAAAGACAGTGTATTTTATCAGAAGGGTTCTCCACCATCCCCTTTTGTTAATATGCCAATTAATTTGCATATATTCTCGGGGCTTGAGCATTTTTTGCTTTCTTTGCCGTACTGAAATGTCCCACCACAAACTGAAGCGTTTAGACTCACACGCAATAACGCAAATCTCATATTTGGTTGTTAATAAATCAAAGCCTTGCGAGTATGATCAGTCAATTATTTTAGATTCGCAAAGCATGCTGCATTGATGGGTCACTAGAGCTTTGCCCTCATACACACAGCCCCCTTGAAAAAAGCTACATCTAGCTTAGGTCTTCCCAAAGCACCTCGAATATTCCATATTCAAACGCCAATTTTATTTGAAGCCTGTTTTGTGTGATTATCTTACCTGATAGACAGGTCCTCAGGCCACAGCAAATGCGCTTAGTCGAGACTAATTAGCAGTGCTCGCGCCAGCATCCAAACCCCGAATACATAATATAGCAGAAAACTCGATCACAGCAAGTCTCTGTAATTTGCATGTTGCAGAAGACCCAGTTTTTTCCGTGATCAACGAGGCTAAACATCCCAACTGAATCCGCCAGTCACCACGGCCAGTGCGCGAACCCAGTTTGTTAAGCACGCGCACCATTATTAGTACCGAAGCAAATTCGCTTACAACAAAAAGGCATGTCGATTTTCACCCACTTGAAACATTTGTCCGTCAAAGACTTTGACCGCACGGGGAAAATCCTGCACTCCCCTATTCTATGCGTGTCGGTGAATGCCGTCGGGTCCCGCGTAATTAACACCAGGCTTGACCGGTCCATTCGGATTTGGAAGTTTTCTTCCATGGCTCTCACAGATCCGGTAATAATCGACAATGCCCACTCAAATCCTGTGCAAAGCATTGCATGGCTTCCGACTACAGAGACTACTTTTGCGTCTGCTGGCGGCGATCTGGTAGTGAAAATCTGGCGAGGCAATGGGTCTTTAGAGAGAGACGTTTCTGTAGGCGGCCCTGGGTTGGGTCTCAAATTTACCATCGTGCTGTTCCTGCCGGACGGGACTTTAATGCTTTCTGCGACAACAAATGGCCTAATTTACGTGTACGACGTCTTGGACAACTATTCAGAAATTACGCACATCAGCATCACAACTCACAGTGGCGACATTGTCAATATTCAGTGGACCAACCGCGGCCATGCGTGTTTTTTTGTGGGGCTTTCGACAGGACCCATCCTTATTTATACATACGACCAGGGCCGTCTTTCTAAGCTTCATTCTCTTGTGGGATGTCGTTCAGTCACGTGTATCCTAGTAGATCCACAGGGCAGATACATAGCGGCAGGCTCTAAAGAGGGAGTGGTAACTTTTTGGAGCACAGCAGATATGGTTCATTCCCGAGCATTGACCAGCATTGACCAAGAAATCTCTTCTCTTTCTGCCAACAAGGACGGAACCTTTATATTTGTGGGATATGGGGCCGGCAGCAACTGCCGTATTTTCGACACCGATTCTTTAACCGAATGCTGTGAGATCCCAACCTCCGCGGCGGGCGCAGAATCCAAGCTGGCAGTGGCGTGGCTTGCTTCCAGAAATGTACTTTTGTACTCTCAAGATCTGGGCCGAGCTTTGGGATATGCAAGAAAAGAAGATAGAATCGAAGACGACCCACAAAGAAAAATTTCTCATGGTTATCTGAAGTATGGGCCAAGGTTGGCTTTGCGGAATTGAATAGAAGAAGCATAATTTTGTTGTGGTAGGCTTTCCCCGGCACAACATCTTTTGGTTCACATCTTGACCTGTGTTGCTTACAAAATGATTGTAAGGATCAATGGGGTTTTCCTGTCATACGAGAAAAGTCTTCATTCCATGACTATAGGACAGTGTCCACTTTGTGGGTAGTCATTTGTAATGCTCATTTTTTAAGTTGAGCAAAAAGAACTAATACCCTGCTATAACTTCAGAATTGATCAAAGATCTGGGTATTTTTTCATGGCTTGGGTGTCTCACTACGAAGAAGCCTCGTTTTGGTATACTCACAGATTCAATCTGGCGTGGGAAGTATACGAAAATGTATGGATTTACCGCCTGTCTACTATTTTGTCAGCATAGCTTACCAAGGATTTATAAGAGTTCTACTCAACAAAACTTCTGAATAGTACGTCTTACCTGTTCAAGTCACTCACAAAGCTGAAACGCAAAGAACGACTGTGTTGGAATCATGTATAATCATTGAACAGCTTAATATAGTCTTCGCGATTATTAAGGAATGAAAATGCAAAATGGAAATATTTCTCCTTAATATTCAGAGTGATTTGGTTGCGAGGTCTATGCTGACTCGTGTTTACTGCTTTTTGATCAAACAAAAAAATACGCATTGGATCTTCTCCAAAGCATTTCGCAGTGTGGTACCGAAAGCTCTCGGTCCATTCAAGGTTTTGAATTCACTTTGTTGATATTGAATGACGAACATCCTAGCAAATTGTTTCTATCTTTCGACTTTTCTACATAAACCAATAAAAACAGGAGACAGAGTGGCATTATTACTCTTCGGATATCGGAGTAATTTTTAACAAAGAAAAAGGCAGCTTCCACACTCCGGATTTTGAGAACACATCCTGGCCAGCCGAGAAGAGCTTATTGTGAGAAAATGGTGGAATAAACATGTTTTCGAAATATTCTAGCTCTTCAAAAGGAAGTGATTCAGGAGTCTGGGTGCAATACTGATCCAAAACTAGGCCACACGTTGTGTTTCGTTAACATAGCTCCAATCTGTGGATAGTTAAAGATTTCAGGCTTTTGCAAAACCTCCTGATTACGTATTCCGCTAGCCGAGCATATAAATAGAAATGCAAAAGGGAGACAAAACAGGATATAAGACCGCGATATGCGTGTGTGCATTGTTTTCCCGCAAAGTCAAGACATCGATTAAAGTGAGTTGTTTGAACTTTGCAGTTATTTCCCATTCAGGCTCCAATTAGGCCGCTTGTAAAACTTTGAGCTTTACTAAAAAAAGCAGATTTCAAAACAGCTAGGCGAGAATTTTAAGGCTTATAAAGTTCTTTTCAAGCCGTTCAACAATTTGTAGAGCCACTGATTAGATGCTTTGATCGACCTAATTATAGAATTTGCGATTTACATGTTTTGACTGCATATCAGTGAAAACTCCGAGTAAGCTATGGTATGAGTGCTGAAAAACAATTACTGGAACGCAAGAAATTGTTCTGTCTGGCGTAAAAGAATCATTGTCAAACTTTGTAATATGTATGAAATATGCGTGTGCACAATTGGAAATCTAGTTCATGAATCAACGAAATCCAAGGGTGGCTGCTGAAATCATTGATTTAATATTGAGGGTAAGAATGTAGAATTAATTGCAAGGGATTACCACTCTAAACAGTCTAAGAGTCATTGTGGCCACTTACAAGCGAATTAAATCTCTTGGGCTTAGGACTTAGGATAAATCACCTAGGAAACAATTCTGGAGCAAGTTCTAAAAATTGCCAAGACTTAGACGCTGTTGCCGGCTATAATGGTCATTTTTTGCTGCAGATTTGAGTACATTCTATGCCATCCAGCCTCTTTTAGCTCTCAGGTAAGCTTCACATAATTCCACTTCTAAGAGATATGATGTGAGCCACATAAGGCTGTTACGAATAGCCCTCGAGACTCAAATCAGGAAGAAAATAAAGAGGATGACTATATCCACCAGAAATAATACGATGTGCTAAGAACAAAACACAAAAAATAGAAAACAAGAAAAATATCTAAATTCCCGTCAAAACGAATCAGATCTTTCCGGATGCAAAATGTCACACAAAGTCTGCGTCAAGACGAGACAAATCTCGTCAAAAACCACTCGTGTAAGTGTGTGATCCTTGTTAGTGTCTGGCCTTTCGGTCTTGAGTTCTCAGGGTATCTATGTCTTTTAACAAGCTTACGAAATTTATATACGAAGGTGAATTTCTGTTGCTTAAAAAAGAGGAAGACAACGCCTTCGTGTATACCGAAGAAAGTTGTTCGCTAAACGAAAGAGTTTGAGCCAAGAAATTTGAGCCAGTGAGAAAGTTCTGGCCATACGTATTATCGTTCTGCACCCACAGATTGCTTCCTCTCGTCTATTGAGAAGACCACGTAGGAAATCCTCGGAGTATATAAACATCTCTTCGAGTCTGCCATTAGACTCGCTAAAAGATTATTTAAACCAAATCAGAATGAAGTCTCAAGATCTCATCGTTTTAGCTGCATCAGTTGTTTCCATTTCAGGAATGTTTACTCCCGGAAAAGGAAACCCCGCACTGGGAAGTCTCGAGATTCCGGAAGAGAAACCATTTCCCAAAGAATCATTACATCCCGATTTAGAAGAAGTCCCCCCCCCCATCAAAAGACCCGATTCACCACCTAGAAATCCTTTTGGTCAGCATGACAGCAAACCAAATGGTGAACTCTTCCAGGATTGGTCGCAAGGACCGTCAAAACCCGAAACTCAGGAACACGAATACCAGGACATCCGATATGGAGGATACGGAAATCCCCCTAAAAGCTAAATTTCACAGAGTCCAGCCTTAGTGCATTGCCTGCACCTTGCGAAGCTTCGTTTTTCTTCGAAAGTTGAAGTATCACGCTGAGGCAAGGAGAGAGAACTGGTCACTCTAAGGTTAGTTGTGAGAGGACCTACATATTTGAATCATTTTGTTGGCATCATAAAATTAACCGTCCCTTGTTGTAAGTCGACGAGTAAAAAAGATGCAAAGTATATAAATCATCAAATAAAAGTTCAGTCAAAATTCTTCGAGATACCTCTGTTTTGTTTCAAAATTGCCTTGGCCACAGACCGTTTATGGCCCAGTTGGATACTTTTTCGTATTCATCAAGGTTTTCGGCACAAAAAACTTAAATACAGCATCTAAAGCTTAGAATTATCATTGGAATCAACTGTGTAATTATCAGTCAATTTACTAAAGCTTGTGATCAGCATGCATCTTGAGATCGCGAACCATTCAATCCGGATTTCAATCTAGGTCGGCAAGTCTACAATTGTGCTAGGTCAACTGAAAGGGCCGCTTCGAAAAAAAGAAGAAGCGTGATGTAAAATCGTAACTGGTAGCTGTATCACACCTTGGCGAGTCAGGATGTAATTTTAATGATTAGTGCGGGTTACAGGAATTCGCCTGTTTCATTGGAAGAACTAGGAGCAAGTCACCTTCATCATCCGAGGTAAAACAATCGTGATTATCATCTTGGTTTATACTTGTTTGAGTCATTGATCTGCAGGTGGAGTTAACCGGCGATTCAGAGCAAGGAGCGTAAATACATGAGCCCAAGATAACTTTATAGGACGTTCTCATGGTCTGCTTTAGGTCCACGATGAATGCGCAGAATAGGTGAGGTGCAGGAGTTGCTTCTATGAGCCAAAGCCGTCACGTGATGGTGGATTCATCCAGCGTTTTTCGAATAATTACACACGAGAAAACCCGTTGAAGAAAAAATCTTAGCTAAGCAAGCCTGTAATTTGAGTCACCTTTTTGAGCAGTCTCTGGGAGTCTCGTCGTGCGTTGAGAGGGTGTGACACCACAATACAACTTTCTACCATTCAGTCCAAAGCAAGCTTGATAATTTGGAATATATTAGAAAATGAAGATATCGAAGCGGAATCAAAAAAGCTGAAAGAGCAAGCAAGGCAGCTGACTACTCATACCATATTTAATATCAACACACGCACGTCTCCCGGCAAAATACCAGATTAATACAGCAGCCATCACAACCTCGACTCTCAAAGGAAACCTGACCAAATGTCGAAACCGCTGATGAATCATCACCGTGATTAGTACATCCAAAAAGAGAGACAGACTTGGACAGAATGCAAAGGGAAAGAGATGACAAATATAACCAACCAACCAATCAACCAACAAACCACGAAAAAAAGAGCTAAACATCAGAACATCCTGTCTGCCGGCCAAAACGCCTTCAATTAATATTTCGTCTATTTCACGGCTCTAGGGGCTTTTGTGGTTTACCGACTATCTCCTTTTTCACCAGGAGTTTTGTTGCCGCCCACCCCCTTCCTTTTTTGCAGCCAGACCCATAGCCGCGAACGCCCCAAATCCATGGCCCGCGCGGTGGGGCCATCCTGTGTCTACGGCCTGGCCCTCGTTTTCGCGTTTTTCGCTTAGAGCCACCTCGGCTCCAACACGCCGCGCCTCGAACACACGCAACACAACTTTCTGGACCCACAAGTCTCAGACCATCCCCCCCGGAAAAGGACTCATCAGCGCAACGCCTCGCACGCAACTCAGAATTGCACGCAACAGCCGCCAGACACCTTTTTTCTTAGTTTCCATACGACATTGTGC
>NW_017387731.1:3805449-3831262 GCF_001664035.1 Metschnikowia bicuspidata var. bicuspidata NRRL YB-4993 | reverse complement strand
ATAGTGGCCGACCGCGCACCGTCATTTTTCTACCACACTCTTTTAGTCTCGAAGCTCAAAAAAAGCCCTAAAAAAGCAAGCGGTCCACCAAGCTGCCGGCCAAAACGCCTTCAATTAATATTTCGTCTATTTCACGGCTCTAGGGGCTTTTGGGCCAAAACGCCTTCAATTAATATTTCGTCTATTTCACGGCTCTAGGGGCTTTTGTGGTTTACCGACTATCTCCTTTTTCACCAGGAGTTTTGTTGCCGCCCACCCCCTTCCTTTTTTGCAGCCAGACCCATAGCCGCGAACGCCCCAAATCCATGGCCCGCGCGGTGGGGCCATCCTGTGTCTACGGCCTGGCCCTCGTTTTCGCGTTTTTCGCTTAGAGCCACCTCGGCTCCAACACGCCGCGCCTCGAACACACGCAACACAACTTTCTGGACCCACAAGTCTCAGACCATCCCCCCCGGAAAAGGACTCATCAGCGCAACGCCTCGCACGCAACTCAGAATTGCACGCAACAGCCGCCAGACACCTTTTTTCTTAGTTTCCATACGACATTGTGCAGTCGCGCCCCGCCCCAGACCCGAGGCAAATCTCCCCCATCTCTTGGTCAACGGCCCGCCTACCCAATGGACCAATTGCCACACCCGCCGTTCCGGTCCGCATCGCTGGCGCTGACCCCCACAGTGAGCCTGTCGCTGACCAGCATTTCGCGCGTGGCGCTGGGCCCGATTATGCTCAACATGTCGATGAACAAGACGTCTCTGGCCGAGGACCACATGTTCTATAAGTCGCGCGTGTTGATTGAGCGGCTCTCGACAATCCAGGGTATGCCACCGTATATTATGTTGGCGCACGCGGCGGCCGAGCGCTGTGCTGAACAGCAGGCGCTTGCGTTCTCACAGCAGCTCCAGCAGAGCGATGGCTCGCCCACAGCATTTCGCTCGTCCGTCGGCTCCGGTGGCTTCTCCATGTACCTGGACACCCTGGCACTGTCATATCCAAATACAGGCGCGCTGCTGTCCAACAATCTCTTCACGTTCACTGCGGGCGTTCTTCCCGCAAACTTGAGCCTGGATCCCGCCACGCAGCTCTGGAAACTCTTCCAACAGGGTGCACCGCTCTGTTTAATATTCAACGCCATAGACCCGGCACATTCAATTCCCGTGCAAGCGGGAGACGATTTACGCATGTGCAAGAAAGCCGTTTACGACTTTGTCGTGGCGGTCAAGACCCACTTGGCAGTGGATGACGACGCCATGTTCACCATTTCTAACGTCTTTTCGGACAACACTCACGATTTACTCAAAATCATTGACTTTGTTTCTGCTTTGCTAGATCAGCACAAAGTGCCTGGTCCAGACGCCTTTCCTGAGAACGTTTCCCAACAGCTCACAGAACTCAAGGTCTCCGATGACCGCTCTAAGGTGTTTAAAGAATTGATTCAAACTGAACGCAAGTACATTCTGGACTTAGAGCTACTATTACAGTACCGCAACGAGCTTCAGGCAGCTGACGTCTTGTCATCCGAGCAGCTTCATGTGCTCTTTCCCAACCTCAGTGATGTCATCGACTTCCACAGACGTTTTCTCTGCGGGTTTGAATGCAATATAGATGTTCCTACGAAGTACCAGCGTATTGGCTCTGTCTTCCTTCATGCCTCCAATGGTCCGTTTAGGGCGTATGAGCCCTGGACGATTGGTCAGGTCGGCGCTATCGACCTAATCAATCGTGAGGCGAGTAATCTCAAAAAGGCTTCTACATTGATTGACCCAGGCTTTGAGTTACAATCATACATCATTAAGCCCATTCAACGTCTATGCAAATATCCGCTTTTGCTAAAGGAGTTAATTAAGGCCTTCTCCGATCCCTCAGATGCTGCATATTACAATGAGCTTCTTTTGGCTCAGACCGCCATGAAAGACGTGGCTAATCAAGTGAATGAAGCCCAAAGAAGGTCCGAGAATGTTGGGTTATTACAAAACCTTATTGAGAGAGTCAAAGATTGGAGAGGCTTTAACTTTCGAGAACAAGGTGACCTCTTGTACCATAGTGTCGTGAGCATCAAAGATGGCGAAAGTGAAAAGGATTACGTGGCATATCTTTTTGAAAGGATCATTTTTTTCTTCATCGAGACCAACCCCGCCGATAAGCAAAAGGATAAAAAGAAGAGAGATTTATTGACATCCAGAAAAAAATCCGGCAGCAATGTGTCTGGGTCTACAGCCAATCTTTTAGAGTCTTTGAATGGTGTGAGAGAAAATACAACACTCGAGTTGAAAGGAAGAGTTTACATCTCTGAGATTTACAACATTTCCTCTGCAAACTTGAACGGCTACACTTTGGTGATATCGTGGTCAGGCAAGAAGGAAAGCGGTTCTTTTGTATTGAGGTACCGGACTGAGGAACCAAGGAACCAATGGGAAAATTGCTTAAGACATTTAAAAACCAATGAGATGAACAACCAGTTGCAGCGCAAGCTAAGAGACTCTCGAGGATCGCTTGGTACAAACTACTCTTTTGACACAAATTCTCAAAGTCATTTCAATGGACAATATCCACAACACGCGGAATCACCTTCCAGCAGAGGGCATGATCATGAACAGAGGCATATTTCATCATCATCTACCTTCAGTATGATGAGAATGAGCAAGAATAGCGCGGGTTCTAGCACGGGGCCTAGCCATGGCGACTCAACGGCAGCAACATCTTTGAGCCCTCTGATCGCTATCAAAATTGTGTATCAAAAGAGTGAGATTTCCGAGCCATTGCAAGTTACACAAAATATGTCGTTTCGTGAGCTACATCAAAAAGTCGCCTCGTACGTCTCATCGAGTCCGGGTGTTGTCGATGATGTAATCATCAACAAGCTTAGGTACAAAGACGAGGAAGGAGACTTTGTTGTGATGAGCTCAAGTGACGACTGGCAGCTAGCACTTGACATGGTGGAAGAGCTCGTAGAAGAAAATGGTTCTGAGCGCACGTTGAGTATTTGGGTGTCGTGAGGATGGTGAGTAAGACGGGTGCTACGAAGTGTGAAGTGAGAAAAGGCTGGCAGATGGGCGTGATGATATGGCTAACGCATATTAAAATGCTTTTGCATAAATAGTGAGGGGCACAAAGTCAGGTTTGACGTTGTCTGAGCAGCCTGGGTCAAAGTGACAGAAATTGTGCGTTGTGCTAATCGAGAAAGTTCGTTGCAGACGTGGCACGTTTACTTGCGGTGACCGCGCGCTGTGTTATTTTCTCACAGCTGACTGTCTTATCATCATCGCGATTTTTATTGGCGCACCAGCTCACTTTTTTTCAGCTGACTCGGACGAGCGCCATCTGATACAAAGGGCTCAAGTAGCAATTACATCGGCAAATACCAACCTCAATTTCGAAAGAAGCCGTATTCGATATTCGGACTCCAGAATTCGATAGTGTCTGTGACCTTCTACTTCTCCGAAACCGTTCGCATTACAACGTGACTCACAGTTCATTCGTGCCAAACGAGCAATAATCAAGAACCTGAACAAAGAACGAGTTCCGTGATCCTTTGGACTACTCAAGTTCAAATACTATAAGAAGGCCTTGTACAGAAACAAAACAAAAGAAAAAAAGACGGGAGACCTGTGATGTCGATGATTTCTCGAGCTCGCAGTGTCTGCAGACCAGTTGGTCAGAAATCCATTTCCAGCTACCAAAGTCGTACTTTGGCAGGCCGGCTACATATATCGGCATCTAGTGAATATGTGAGCACGTTCACTGAACAATCCAGACTTTTTGAAAAACCCTTTGCAGGATCAGCCTCGATTTCGTCTAGATCGTTTTCTACGATCTGTCAGCTCAGGAAAGAGATCCCTTTCAATAATCTTTCGGAAGAGGATCAGGCAACTCTTACCGAGGAGCGAGCCACAGACAATGTCGATGTGTGTATCGTGGGTGGAGGTCCAGCTGGGCTCGCCACGGCAATCAAGTTGAAGCAGTTGGATAACGAGGAAGGCAGCGGCGACTTGCGCGTCGTTTTATTAGAGAAGGCGGCTGATTTCGGTGCACACATGGTGAGTGGTGCAGTGATTGAGCCACGTGCTCTCCGGGAACTTTTTCCTGAGCTGGAGCACTATGACGAGTCCGGAAATGGCATCCCATTGCCTTCCGATATCGTCACATTGGCACTGCATGACGAGATCAAGTTCTTGACGGAAAGTTTTGCCTTTGGCTTGCCGGAGCCACCCCAGATGAAGAACGAGGGGAAAAACTACATCGTGTCCTTGAACCAAACGGTTCAGTACCTCGCGGAACGGGCCGAAGAATTGGGCGTGGAGATGTACCCTGGCATTTCGGTGAGCGAACTCATTTTTGGCGAGAACGGCGCAGTAAAAGGGGTGGCCACTAAGGACATGGGTGTTGGCCGAAACGGCGCTCCCAAACTGTCGTTCGAAAGAGGCATGGAGTTTCATGCGAGACAGACGGTGTTGGCGGAGGGATGCCACGGGTCGCTTTCAAAGAAAGCCATTGCCAAGTTTGATTTGCGTGCCAACTCGGATCCTCAGACCTACGGGTTGGGCATCAAGGAAGTGTGGCGCGTGCGCGAGGAGAACTTCCAGAGCGGATTTGTGGGCCATTCTTTGGGCTTCCCGCTTTCTTTGGATGTCTATGGTGGAGGATTCATGTACCACTTTGGCGATGGGCTCGTTGCCGTGGGATTGGTCGTGGGGCTCGACTACGCCAACCCATACGTGTCACCGTACCAGGAATTCCAGAAGATGAAAACACATCCGTACTACGCCAGCGTGTTGGAGGGAGGCGAATGCGTTTCATATGCTGCTCGGGCGTTGAATGAAGGCGGCTACCAGTCGATTCCGAAATTGCACTTCCCAGGTGGTCTTTTGGTCGGATGCTCCGCCGGGTTCATCAACCTCCCCAAGATCAAAGGCACGCACACGGCGATGAAGTCTGGAATTGTGGCTGCCGAGTCGATTTTCGGCCACTTGAGAGAGTTGGAGGTTGTGGATGAGGAAACCGACATGGAGGCCCAAGTCTTCGACATGAAGGACTACGAGGAAAGCTTCAAGCAGTCGTGGGCGTACGAGGAGCTCTATGAGGTGAGAAATATCCGGCCTGCGTTCAACGCTTTGCCCGGCCGTCTCGGCTTTTTTAGCGGAATGGCCCAGTCGGGCCTCACCACCATGATCGCCCAGGGCAAAGAAGGCTGGACGCTTTCCACAAGCCACACGGATGCGGAAGCAACGCAGGACGCGTCCAATTTCCAGCCCATCTCGTATCCAAAGCCCGACGGCAAGCTCACGTTTGATATCCTCACCTCCGTGTCAAGAACCGCCACATACCACCAGGAGGACGAGCCTTGCCACTTGAGAATTCCTGACCAGGACCACCAGAAACACGCGGCGATCTCGTGGCCCAAGTACAAGGGTGTCGAGCTGCGGTTCTGCCCAGCAGGCGTCTACGAGTACATCGAGGACGACAGCGAGCCTTTGGGCGTGAAGTTCAACATCAACAGCCAGAACTGCATCCACTGTAAGACGTGTGACATCAAGGTGCCCACTCAGGACATTAACTGGGAGGTTCCCGAGGGTGGCGATGGGCCCAAGTATTACATGAGCTGAGTGCACTGAGTACGTTCCTGCAACGAGGACCAAGTTGGGAGAGACGCGGGGTTTGAGCTTCTGGACGAGGCCCGAGACATGAACACATATATACGCACTGCGGCTGGAGGCTGCTCTTGCTGCCATAGTAAGACAGTTTATAGAATATTTGAGGGTGGAGTGTCTGATCTGTGTTGTTTCCCGTATCTTGAGTCACTCTCTAGTCGGTCTTTGAGAACCAGTGGGCAGAATGCGACGTTCCTAGCAAATTGGTGGTAGACTCAATCGCCTGATGTCTCTTGTCTTTCACCATTTCAATGCAAACGACGCTGGTAGTGAGGACGTGTATACCCACTCAGTACTTTTGGAATAGATTCTATGTCGAATGTCAGAGAGACGGCTAGCTCACCACGTCATCCGCCGCGTGACATCGGAAGACACTGAGGGAATACTACATGGTTTTGCTTTGCTGATGGATGAGAGGGAAGACACTGAAGGGAAACTACATCTCTTGCTTTGCTAATAGATGAGAGGTCCTGGCCCCAAGAATAAAATTAACTTTTTACGTAGCGTTTGATGTTGGTGAATATTTCATGATGTGCGTGAACAGCAACCTGGCCTTTCAGGCAAAGAGCTTGTCCAAGTCAGATAAACTGACATCCTCTGGCGCCCCGATATCCTGCGTCAAAAAACCGGAACGCACGACGTGGGCCCAATTCGATTTGGATTTGGGCGAGCAGTTTGCCGAGCTGGCGGAGTCGGACCGTGCGCCAACGCTGCCGGCCTTCTGCGTGGAACCATGCCCCAAAGAGCCCGACGTGGCTGCAGCAATAGCCTTTAGCGCAGCAGCATGCAACGCAGCGGCCGCAGCAGCCGCATGTGGGTTGTGGGAACAGGGAGTGCGCGGTACGCGGGGTGCAGCGGCTGCAGCCGTGACAAACTTGGCCTTTTTGTTGATGGTAAGATGCGACATGGACTTGGACCGCTTGCCTGAGCGCCTGGTGACATCCAACGAGAAGTCAGCCATGTCGTCGTCGGAATCGTTGAAAACCTCCAAGTCGTCAAAGTCAAAATCGGAGTCGTTGATGAATTTCTTGGCGGTACTCGTGGCACTGGGAGGAGCCTCCGGGGCTGGCGACGCTTCGACGTCCAAGTCTCTAGCAGCCGCGTCTGCATCTGTGGGCTCGTCGGCATGCAGCTGCGCCATGTTGGCAGCCACGGGCGCAGACGAGTACGGCACAAACAAGTTGCTGGAGTTGGTGTTTTCCGAGAACGCGTGGCGAGTCACGCCCAAGTCAAACATGGTCTGGCGCCGTGGCTTCAGAAGTGCTGAGTGCTTGACAGCTTCGAACGAGTCTGCAGCAAACGCAGACCCCATGCCCGGCACGAACTTCTGCGCCGCTGGCAGCGGCTTCTGCGCCTCCACGGCATGTTTCACATGCATGTGAAAGTCCTTGGCCAAAAGACCGCGGTACACGTACACCATGCGCTTTGGCGACGCGTCTGCCCACTCGCGGGAAAGAGCGTACTTCAAATTGGAGTCGCCTTTTTCCACGCGCTTAACGTATGCGTTCAACTTGGCACTGACCAAGTTCAGGGTTTTGCTGGACAACTGCGCCATTTCCGGATGCCGCTCGACTAGCACGTCGCAGATTTGCTTGACAGTCATGCCGCTGCCCTCCATGTCCTTCTCGTATAAGATCAAAAAGATGGCATACAACACGTCGTCCTCGAGCGACGCGTCGCCTTGCTGCGCGGGCTTGGGCTTCTCGCCCGTCACGGGGATAGTGGTTGAGATTCCTGTGGCAATGGGCACGCGTGCAGCCTGTTTTTGCTTTTTGAGCATGCTGCTGGCAAGCCCCGATTTCTCGGCTACGCCAAGCAGCAGCGTGTCGTGCGTCCCTGCGGGTGGCGTCGAGTCGCGCGAGCTGGCGCACGAGGCGCCGTTCTTCACGCCAAGCAGCCCGGAGTTCATAAGCGAGTCCGGCGAGATGCTGCGCAGGGTGGGCGACATTTCCGTGGGGCTCAAGCTGGCCTCGGGGCTGCACGCAGTGCTGTCGTTTCCGGTGGCTTCGTTTTCTGGAAATGGCTCTCGAATTCCGGAAAGGCTGCGTCTCATCACGCCTCGGTGTGGAGGGGCCAAGCCGTCGGAATTGAACGCTGGCGTCGAATGCGAGGAAGCCTCCGGCCCAAGCGGGCGTCTATCTGCCATTGCCATGTGAATGAGGTTTTTGGGGGGTTGTCGATTCGATCACTGGCCACGAGTGTGCATATATCAGTGCAATTGGCTGAGGCGGAAGGTCAATGTAGGCGCTCTGTGTAGATGAACAGAGACAGGCTGGAGAGTCTGCTTGGTTTTTGGGCGGAACTTGCGAATTGAAAACGGGGGATTTGAGAAGCCGCGTGATTCGAATTGCGTAAGAGGCCTGAGGTTCCTGTTAACGAGTTAGGGAGACAGCCTTGGTGTCTGGTTTAGTGAGATGGCCTAGGTATCAGGTTCAGTGAGATGGCCCTGGGTGTGCTTGGTCCGCTCGTTGGATGAATATGGCTCGGGACAGCTATACTGAAATGCTCCCGAATATGCAGCCAGCAATGAGAATATCTGGGGTTAAAGTCTTGAGACTCGGCGGGACCGTCAAGGTAAAACTGCTAGAAGTATTAATATTTGGGCGGGGGACATGCGGCTACCAGGCACGGAAAAACCGGCAGGTCAGCCGTTCGCTCCGATAGTATAACATACGAGTAACAAGCACAAAGATCGGTGTCCTGGAAAAAAAGCTCAGGTTCCGGATGAATTGAAGATGTGTTCAGAAGATGCACCTGGAGCGAAGCGAAGGGCTAATATAGAACGGGCCGGAGCGAGCGTGGGGACAAGAGAACAAAATACCACAAAGGAAACCACGTGACGCGAATCAGGGGAGTCGGGACGTGAGATGCCAGTGGCGCAGATGCCTTGTTCTGGGAAAACGAACGAGGTTAGTGGAGTAGACTCGAAAGCGGTGACGGGTTTGCTTGTCTCCTATTACTTAATTGTTTTTTTTTTTCAATTATAGAGTGCATCAGCCCTAGCTGGATGCGCGCGCGCCTGCACACAGCGGGCCGTGCCCTGATCTCGTGCTGCGATAAGTTTGCACCCGCGATAAGGGCTTCTTCCCCAATGCATTTGACTACGGCTGTGGAAATATCCAGGCCCCGCGCAGCGGGAAATCGATCGTACAGATAGCCCGACAGACGGGGCCACACGAGCATATTTTCCGGGGCGCCATGTGATATTTGCGAGGTTGGGGGCCAGTCTGGGCGGCACGAGGAAGCCGAGGGGAAGAGGACCCAGGCACGTGACGGCGGGCGGCTTTAAGGCGAAACGTCGTTTTGGTTCTGAAAACCGGCCGTGGGCCAGGGCCGGAAGCGCCCCGCAACAGGCCCCGTAAGTGGCCCGCCGCAAAAACCTCGGATCTCGCGGCTGGCTGATATCCGGCGCGCTGGCGGGTGCCGCCGATCTTCCAGAAACATGCATCCTGATTGTGACTGCTTCTTGCTATCCGGCCTATCAGCGACCGGCGCAGTGCACCACGTGCCCGTGCGCGCGCCGGCCGGATGGAATGATACACGTGATCACGTGACTCGTCACCCTGGCCGGCACGTGACACGTGTGACCGCGTTCCCGGCTTCCCCCCCGCACGTGACTGCTGTGCACGCGCGGCGCGGCGCGGCCCGCCATGCACCCCCTGCACATGGCCTGCCGACCCCGCGCATGGAAGTATGCGCCTGGCGGGCACATCTGCGCCGAGCGACATCTGCGTCCAGCCTCCAGATGCTCCCCCATGCATCAGCGTAATATTGCCAAGCGAGACCAAATCGCATCCGTTTCCCAGATTGTGGCTCCAGCGACGACAATGCAAATGTCAAGGTGCGTTGTCTCGCGAGCACCGCGGCACGTGCCATCGGTCTTTTCAGGGTCCCCCGTGCATGCAGAACCAGGGCTCAGAGCGCCGCTTCCCGGGTCATGCTGAGGGCCATCTGGGTGGTCTCGAAGTCGGCCGCCCAGTAGTCGTCGTCGTACGGATTCTCGCCTTCGCGGCTCGGCGGCATGAACCACCAGTTGAGCGCGACATGTGCGGCGCCGGCCTCGCTGGCAAAACTGGTCACCTCGTGGAACCATCCCGTCGGAACATAGAGCATTTCGCCCGGCTCGAGCCATACCTCCAACTTGCCGAGATGGCGGAAGCCCGGGAACTCACGGTCCGCATACTCCTGTAGCGCCCGGCGCTCGGCCGCATCCGGCACCTCGTCTAGGTGGGCAAGAATCGGCGGCACACGCGAGAAACTAGGCGGGTCAAGGCGGGTTTCCGCGTTTGCCGCACACGTGGGTTCGTTTTCAATCATCGCAGTCAACTGGGCAGACGTGTGCCCGCACGTGATGTTGTTTTCCAACGCCCAGCGCGCCCACTCGGCTTGGATGGCGCCGTCTTCCCGCATCGGGCGCCAGAAACGGGCGTTTTCGTTGACGTGGTAGTCGATGAGCCCGTTGCCGTAGATCCGGTGGATATCGCCCACCGTGTAGAGCTTGGCCGCGTCGTTCGGCAGGTATAGAGTGAACCGCTTGCGGCCCTGGACAAGGACATACAAGTTATCGGCGTGGTCATGGTGGAGTCCGGACGAATTCCCCCTTGGAAGATACCGTCCCAAGCTTTCTGCGCTAGGGTTCAATAGGTCTGGTTTGGCGGTCCCGGTGGCAGCGGCTCCCATCCAGAGATTGATCTGTTGAGGGATGAGGTTCTGGAAGGGCGCCGGCGCGATGGGAAAGGACTCGTCATGCACAAGGTTGGTGAGCGGCGGCTGGAAAAGCGACCGCACGCGGAAATCGGCGTCCTCCGCGTCCATGTCGTCGGTGTTTGGATCTGACTCGGCTCCGCTATCCGAGCTGGCGCCTGCGTCGAAATCGTCGTGGAGGTTAGACATGTCTATAGAGTCGTCGTCTGAAGAGGCGCCTGCATCTGGAGGATGACCAGAAACATGGCCAGAAACATGGAACTGGTGATCTCTGTCCACTTCTGTATTGTGTTGCTGCACATCTTCGGAGATAGAACCCTCATCGCTATCTCCGCCGTCTTCTTCAGAGACACTCCCTTGGGCTGAATGTTGCAGGAGGTCTGAGTTAGAAGCAGCGCCATCGCCCAATTGGGCAAAGCTGCTGTCTTCTTCCTCGTCATACTGAGTCGTCAAGTAGTACGAGTCGTCGCCCAGCCGGAGTTTATGTACAATGTCGCGCAACTGAAGATGCTCCCGGGTCCTTCCCAGCCCAAACCCATACTTGACTTTCCGCTCCACCTGCAAGGGGAGCTCGTACTGTAATGTGTCTAGAATGGACTCGAGGCGAAACTTCCCGATCGAGATGGGCGCGCCGCAAGTCAATTTGACTGGTTTTCTTGCGTCAATGAACTGCAGCCTGAATGACCCAACGTCGCTCACTGACAAAACGGTGTCTGCGTCATTCACAGTGTACCCGCGATATTCGTTGTTTGATCTCTGGCTCTTGGAACCCGGGCTGATTTCTTCGGCACTTCTTTTCATTGGAGTTGAGTGCTACTCTAAATACCGTGTGTGAGCCCGCCTCATCTCGTGTAGGCGGTGCGCGCGCGGATGCATACGCCGTCCTGAAAGGGAATGTCGTTTGAGGATGTTTCATAATAAAAAACCCACTTTATCAAGGTTTGATTTTGAGAGATTCACCGTTTTCGGTAACGCAGCAGCCTCTGCGATGAGCTGGTGACATATGTGTGCTTGTCTTGGCATGTAGCTGATTCGGCGGACACTGCAAAAAGCTGGTACTCTTCGTCGAAACTGAAAACTTCCATTTCTGTAGTTTTTGTGGCTCTCGTAAGATAAGCCAATCTTTGACATGAAAACCACCTCCAAAAAATTCCACCCTTAGGTCGAGGTTTTATAAGCAAGCAGCATCCATAGTGGAGCAGAAGTTTAGTTCGGGTAGATGGATTTGTTGGTTTTTCTATATGCTAATGCAGGCTTTATAAAATATCGATTCCCAAGACTGGTGGAAGGCGACTGCTTGACGACCGTAAGAGATGTTTTACTGTTCTCCAGCGTTCCTTGACACAGTCAGCCTGATGATGCTACACGCCTCATCTCTTATTGAATAAAAAACATGTCACCGTTGCTCACACTCTTGGAGCGCTTCACTTGGTATGTATCGTTCTCGTGACTCCTTTTTTGTCGACGATGGAAGTAATCGTCCAGTTCATCAAGCAGTACGCTGGGCAGAGGGAGAGTCTTTATGAAAGCGGCGGCAGGCTTCTCTGATACGCTGTATGACTTAACAACCAGTGGCCGCTCGTACTCGGGATTCTTTGGGCTGATGCTCTGCAGCACCGGTGTCACAGGATACTTTGGAGTAGTCAGGCCTCCGGACGCCACAGGTGTGCATGTGACTTCGGATCTTGGAGAGTACTTCAAGACATGCCGCGTGGCAGTGGCATCCCTCTGCGCCAAGTGCTTCCAGGTGAAGCTGACGACCAACTTCATAAGATGCAAAAAGCGCAGAGATTCGTTGAAGTACTGGGCCTTCAAGGAAGGAGGAGGACTCTTCAACACTTTCGTGAGCAAAGAGAATGCCTGATCAAACTCGGCCATGGTGATCACAGGATCCAACGTGGAGATAAATTCCACAATATCATTTATGTGATTGAATTTGCAAACGTCGAGAATCAAGCATGCCAAGACGACAGAGATCATGGCGATCTTAGGCAGTGTGTAGTTGAAATAAATGTTCGGGTAGAACTGGATGAGTTCACAAATGTAGATGGCAATGACCTTGATATCGTTGCAAGTCTTGTGAGGGCTTTTAGAGCCAGCTAAAAACCTCGACTTTGCCAACGAGTGAATATACACATCGATGAAGGAATCGAATGTCGGAGCATCGACAAGCCAGCCAAACGATTTGAGCACATGGTTTTCCATTTCCAAAAACAACTTCTTGTCGTAACAATGACAACAGTACTTGCACAAGTCATTGAGCAGCGGAATACGGAATTTGGAATCCAAGTTCTTGCATGCAATCCACAAAGCTGTGAGTCCCAAAAGCTGATAGTGTTGTTTCTTGACAATTCTGACTGAGCAATATCTATCAATGATGTTAACCGTCAACGGAAACGTCGATTTCGATAAGCTCAATTTGTTGATGACATCCATAAGAAAGTCAAGAAGAATAGGCCTCATCCTCAAGTTGATCTCAGGCTGTTGTTGAATGAGCTGGAGATTGGGCTTTGTCTTTGTGTCCAAATGGAGCAAATGCGCATAAATTTCCAATTTGTATTCATCCACCTGGATTTTGTGAGCGTTGTACTCAGCCAATTTGAGGTTGATGTTCGATGCTTTTAATGATGCTTGTGAAACACGAACATGATGCAAGATATCCGGAGAGCAGTTCATACTTGCAAGTTTTGAGTAATGCGATGGTCAATGATGCTGCTTTAGTAGAGTCTCAGGATGGACATATGTTATCAAAGCCTTTGTGTTTGGTGAATGAACAAGTTCGTCGACTATAGACTATCAATTGGTAATGAATGAGGTACTAAGACTAGGTTTCTTCTTTCCAGGCAAGATGGATAGATCAATTCTTTTTCAACAAAGCAACAAAGGTTAGACCGCGTACAGGCTTTGATGACAGAAGTGAAGCGAGTGAAGCCTTATGCAATTTTGGACAAATCCTGGAGCAAATCAAAGGTTGTAAGTATCTCGAGAGATGTGACGAAGTCGGACAGACGAAAGTGAAGGGTGAAAAAAAGTGTGGAAAGAAAAGGAGAATATAAAGGAAGCAACAAAAGTTCAATTCCAGGAAAGGATGAAAAGAAAAATGCTGCCTTCGAAAAAGAAAAACGTGGACGCCCGGCTTTTTTGATACAGTCTACGGCAAATTCCAGTATATATATGATCGTTGACCTCTAAATTTCTCGTAGCTCCAAACTGTATGCTGCATAGTGTGTGCAGATGCAACGCAATTAACAACGCACTTCGCATAAAGCAGGCAGAAGGAGGTGGTTGCAGCTTGGATATCCCCGCGACCACCTTTCCGAGGGCATTTCTTGTCCGGTGCGACATTTTTTTCGTTGATAGGCCTGAATTACATTCCAATGTGCAAGATGATCGGCGAAGCGAAATTGGATTTTAACATTGTACATGTATTTAAGGTAATCACAGAATCAGATTGCCTTGGTCAATGCCGGGAAAGCTCCAGTACCTACTAATCCGTCCTTACGTAACCCGTACTTGACTGCTACAACATCTCATTGGGTATCAGGTGGTACCGAGCGACAATTAGCTCTCCTCTCAAAAGATCTGCTTAAAGAGGAAACTATTGTGAGAGGCTTGAGCCTTGAGGACTGCGCGCACCATGACCAAACGGGTAAAATTTACAAAGTGCTGAGCATGTTGACGCCAAAAAAAAAAAAAAAATAAGCAACCAACAACGAGCGAGATTCTCCGGGCAACAAAGCACGACGAACGAGTACCAAAACAATAAGAATGTAGAACAACTCAGCCATGGGAATAGAAGAAATATTTAGAACCGCCAAGGGGTACGGCCTATTGTTTTGTGAATTGAGGATGGCCAAACATTCTTCTCATAGCGGGCTAAAACCCCTATCAACAAGGTATGGCGCCGTCCCTGTGTCTGGCCAAATTTTGGCTTTTCAGGCGCCGAAATTAATTGGCCGAGCAGATAAGGACTATGTGTTGTCGCCGAGGAATTTTCCTCAGTTGTTTGCCCCAGCCCCTCTAACCAGGCGACATATCGCCATGCTGCCTGCGGTATGTCGCGTACAATTGCTGCGACACTATATGCCGTCCTCACCTTGCTCATGTCGCGGCATGGGCGACATTTCAAAATCCAAAAAAACCTAAAAGGTATCTCTGTCTAAGCTGCAAGATATTGAGCCAGAACAGCCTGAAGCTTAATCTACTCAGACCCAGGTCGCTTGATTTTTCAATTTTGCACTTTGAATACTCAAACACGCCCTTTTTTTATTTCGTGGATCGTGAATATTGAGTGTCTCGATGGAGGAACTACTCGCTCGTCATCGCAAAGAGCAAAAAGACTTAATCGCTCAAATCACATCGTTGAAGAAGCAAGCTCTGAAAAAGACTCGCAAATCGGTGAACACAAAATGTGCCGACTTGCAGAGCAGTCTACAAGCTAGGCACGCCAAGGAAATTGCAGATCTTTCCAGTGACTCGTCCATATCTACAGATTCCTTCACACCCGAGCAATTACTAGCCGCAATGAATCTCGGTTCATCAGCGACACTGGAACAAGCCATTGAAAAGACCGCACACCAGGAATCTTCCTCGCAATCTGTCAATAACACTCCTGATGCAACCCCCAGTTTACTGGTAGCGCCGGGAGCTCAGCCGGGAAAAAAGAGAAACCGCGCCAGAGAAAGACTAGCGAAAAGACAGGCGCAGATCGATGCCATGACAGCAGAGGCGCAAGCAGAAGCCGCCGATTCGGTCGATTACCGTGCAATCGAGGCCGAAAGCATGGGTCTCTTATTGCGGGCCCTGGGCTTGCAGATGTACGAGATCCAGCCCGATGGACACTGTCTATTCCGGTCCATTCAGGACCAGTTACATCATCGCCACGAATTCTCGGCCGATGCCGCGGATCTTTCTGTCTCGGCAATCCGCAGACGGGCAGCGGATCATATTCGAGCACACCCGGACTCGTACATTCCATATTTGTTTGATCAGGAGACAATGAGTGTCCAGGACGTGGGCGAGTATACTAAGGAACTAGAGGAAACGGCAATGTGGGGCTCCGACTTGGAGATTGCGGCCCTAGCCGCGGTCTACGAGTGTCCAATCAAAGTGCTAGTAGCCGGAAGTGCACCCATAGTATTTAACGAGGCGGGGCCCAAGCCAGAACTAATAGTGGCTTACTACAAGCACAGCTACGGTCTTGGAGAGCACTACAATTCGTGCCGGGATATCGAACGAGATGTACGGGTGTGAGCACGACGGGCTGCCTATCGCGTCTTACCCCGGCCCGATGCGCGCTGGCACTAACGGCCTGTATATAGATGCGATTTACGACGTGCCGCGGTCAGTGCGGCGCCAAAGAAGGTTTTCTGTCAAGTATTGGTCCAGTCGGTGACTATCACTGAGACTGGGATTTGCTCGGAGCCCAGGAATTCTATTTTGTCAATGTATTTGACATGGCATTTTTGACCTGTCTGTTTTATTTTCTTTGTAGACCGCAAGTCGCGAAGAGACCGTCACCCTGGGAAGCCATATACTGATTGGTCTACTGAAGCTGTGTGAAGAGCTACACATATTTTGCTGACCTCACCTTAGCCACTACTCTTCAATGTTGTCTTGATTTTGTTGTTTTGGGAGTCTGTCGAGTTTTGAATTTTGAAAGTTTGTTTCAGATTTACATTTTAAACTTTGTCGGCTAACGGTCGCATTTGTTGCCCCCACACAATTTGAGGCTCGATGAGCTGAGGCAAGCAACGGTATGGCTCGTGAAAAAAAAAAAAATACATACGCTGAAAGTCGTCTGAGCGGGGTCAAGGATTTCAATACCGTACATTTAAATTGCTCGAACCATGGAACGAGCTCTTAATGTTCCATAGTATGTATCTGGGGAATCCTCTGGAATGTCTAAAAAGAATTGGCTCTTCCAATCATTTCCCCCCACCCTGTTGCATTTACGAGCCCTAGGTTCACCAGTGCATTTATCCTGACCAAAAGTATGGACCAAACCAGGCTGAATTGATTGAAATAAAGTATGCCTGCCTTGAGCCGAGGGCCGTAGGGCTCGTCTTCAGTGTAAAAATATCTTCGCGTCCAAATGTCGTACGAAGTACCCCTATACTTGGGAAACTGGCAACTGCAAGAGAAAGTAGGTGCAGTAAGTGCGCCCGCGGAAACGCCACACATAGTATGTCGTAGTGGCAGACGCCAACAATGTAACGTGGGTCGAATAATGCGGCCGCTTCTTGATAAAACCCTATAATACACCAAGATTGGAGGCGCATGACTTTACACGAAGTTGGCTCGTGGGGTTAGTGCAAGAGGTCGAACCAAGTGTCGGCGGCTGAGCCTCCCGTGGATGCAGATGTCGGGTGCGACATTGTATGTGCAGTCCTGGTACAAGGCGCCAGGGTGTATGCACCAAGCGTATTGCCTTTCACAGGTTGCTGGATTCAGCTGTCTGGGTTACATGTGCAATGGAAAATTATAGCGGGCACCATTCTATTTTGAGGCGTGCTTAAAAGCTGTCGGTCCATACTGACCTCTATGTTGAGATTTCAATCAGGTTCACCAGGCTCTCCTTGTCTCGTTGGCCGTTTGTTATTTCCAAAGGCTGATTCTTTTACAGCACCTGTGAGCTTTCTCACGACAACGCGCGACATAGCACAATGCTAGATGCTGTCGCAACCTGCGCTAGGTAAGAAGGTCTCATTTAACAATAGCGACAAGACCAAAATATAGAGGAAGTCGAGGGTTTGGGGCTGAAAGAACAGACATACTGCCCTATTGTGAAGCCGTGTCGCTTGAAGCGCAACATACCTGGTGCTTTGAAGGCAATGTCATGGAATGCACAACCACAAATGCAGGAAACCCTTGCATGCTCACATGAAGACATGGGCTGACGGCTGCTGAAACATCCTCAATGTCTCCTCCGTCCCGTCCCAATCACAATAGAAATCATTTGTTACATATTAGCAGAGGCCGGGTGCTCAAACCCTAAACTCCGCTTCATACAATGTCTGCAAAATTGGCGTAGTCAACCCCAAGCGGCTGATTCTGGATTCTTCTTGTATCTTTTAGCAAGGCACTAGGAAATACGCTCGTTGGATTCCGAAGTGAATCGCCTGACGACATGGGCAATCTTCATGCATCACTCTGGCACGGGGTATCGGGACAACAGAGAGGGCGGGTGTGCAGGATGCAATTACAGGCCACGTCAGGATTTTTTTGCTTAGAGGCATCGGAAGGGCTCAATTCCGCAGCAAGTAGTGGGGGAGGTCCTCCCGCGATTTAGGGACGCCCATTGGTAGCCGCGGCGACACTGCGACATTGTGCGCATGTCCGAGATCACGTGCCGTGCCCTCGGTTCTGCCCTCGAGATGCATGGTATCACCTGCCTCACTTCGGCCGATGCGCCAATGAGTCCAAACGCCCGAAACTGCAATGAGACCGCACGCCCAAACTGTGGGGGCAGTTGGTGCATGGATTTGGCCTTCTTGGTTCAGATCCTTACGCTACATAATTTCAGGGAACGCTCGTTAATTTCCTTCAGTGCCGATGGCAGCCATCAAGGCAAAACCAGGAAAGCGTTTGTCCCAGCCAGCTACATACTCCATACATGCAAGCCTTCTGACCTCATCCATTTAAGCTCTCTCGGACCTTATTTCATTAAGCTCCTATGTGCGCGCTCCAGAAGGCACGTCTGTCGAACGGCTGGGTTTTATGGTCTAGAAAGAGAGCATTTTTTTTTGAACAATGGCATTGAAAAGTTCATTAATTATAACTCCTTTCACGCTTGGCCGTACACTGAATATTCTCATGCCCAATATCGTGCAAGTTTTTCCGGGTCAGATTGCTAGTTTTTCGCGGCTCATGAATCTCGGTCGTGCAAAAGCAGACGCGCCTTGGCTCCCGGCCCATAACTCCGTCGATCCCCACGTCACGTGACCCCAATAAATCCGGACCACAGCTCAATGTGCCAGAGTTGAAAACCCCAGCACGCGCCTGTGGCCCCAAAGCTACTTGCCTGAATGTAGGACGAAAAAGAGAAATCCCAAAACTCAATTTCGATTTCACGGGGTGATGGCGCCATATCGCCTAGAGTTACCCAGCCGTCGCAAGCGCCCCAATCTAGATGAGGAAAAAGACACGTGATCCAGTTGCAAAATGCAGCAGTTCCTATTAATTGGGGCCAAAAGGAAAAGGCGATAAACTCTATGTGCTGTGGTGGTGGCCAGCGCTTCTACTGTATTGAGGCTGCCAAGCTATTGGGCGGCTGCCAGATCATTCTGATGATTGATATTCCCGCGAAATGCCTCAGCTATCGTAGGACGTAGACGTTTGTTTCCATGATAGCTCGACAATGCACGAAAGCTCATCACGTGAATTCTTGTTGTGTTGTTGTCTTTGTATTTGTCTTGTGCTGTCAAATAAATCAGACATTCAGGGTGCACTTTTTCACTTGATGTTGCTATGTTTTGTTGAACCCATTGTGGAAATATGCTTCGGGAAACAAGGTTTTCCGTGTGCTTGGGGCAGCCCGGTCTATAGGATGCGGCACTGTCCAGCATGCTTTGTTTCGTTCGTTGTCTTAATGACTCCAACACATGTAAGTTATACAACACAATTCCAAATGGCTAGTACACTAGCGGTGTCGCCCTGCCCATCATGTCGAACTTAGTCACCAAAGTCCGAAAGCACTCGGTTTGCAAAGGGTGTCTTGGGCTGCGTGCAGAACTCCTGCCCTTGCCCTAATACTATATGAGCGGCATCACAATGTCATGGATATGCCAAGCACTGGTTTCATAAGTAAACACAGGAATAGCAAAGGGTTTTGAAGGACTAGTTTGTCACCTAACACGACGGCTTCTGAATTAGTGCTCAGTTTGGCTTTCGTCAACTTGTGTGCTGGCCGCCTGGCACGAGCGTTGCTATCAGACGTGCCCTTGCCAAGTCTCCAGCTGTGAGTCTGAGGAATTTTCGTTGGATCTCCAAGTTAAACTGGATGCCCCACGGCTAAAACCGGCTCCGTGGTCTTTGAATAACCGGGTGCTCTTGTTGCTTGGCTTCATGCCGGACAGATTGGTTACACGGACAAATCTTGGCATCTCTCCCCAGTATTCGGGTGCCATTTCTTCCCATGAGCCACTGACCTCTGAAATGAAGCTGATATTTTTTTACGCAAGTCCCGATAAAATTGTTTTGGCAATCTGTACCTTTCGCTTTTTTGTGTTGGGACTAATATGAGCGTGTACCATGCCCGATTCTCGGACTGGGATTCTTCGGGCAAGAAAGTATCTGATAGCACTCGGGAACAATGGGATTAGCAGAGATACTGGTCTTTCCTATCTTCTTCACTACGGCCATAACTAAAACAACACAATAGATGGTAAACAAAGACGCTTGTCGGTGATTGTAGGGACTGTGGACTTGGCTGGCGTATCTGCATGGCATTGTAAAGATTATATTCGAGAAAGTAGTTTAAACCACATGTAAGCTTTGCAGCATAGCCGCCATGAGAAATGTGGTCCTTGCTCGAATCGCCAACTTGAATTTGGCTTCTTTGAAATTGTTGCACGAGCTACTCGTAAGTCACGGAATGGCTACAATACCTTATTCTCTGATTCCGGCCAGCAATCTGCTGACGCTCACTTTGTGGAGCCCGCGGCCTGAGCAATCCGATCACAACTCAAATTGCAAGACCTGCGCTGATGTGATACGTGACGCTATGGAAAGAGACTGCGGTTACACAGCGAAAAGACAAGAGAGACCATCTATAGCTCCCACTTTCGGCCAGCAGAATTACTGAATCGCTTCGGGCCACTGGTCTCTAGAAGTCATAAAAGGGGACGTGCTTTGTCAATTTCCTATTCAAGTCGTTTTCTTAAAGGGGGACGTGCTTTGCAAATTTCCTACTCAAGTCGTTTTCTGCCCACAGCTTTGCGAATCCTAGTCCGGCGGCGACTGTTTCTTTTTGACAGCCAGCACTGACTTCTACAGGACTCACAGGAAGCTGGTTGTCAACTACTACAAATCCAGCGTTTACTTTGTAGGTGTTCAACATACGTATACATGTGCGACCTCTAATAAAGTACGATGAAGGCTATATAAAATACTTGCTGAATCGACAAAACACATAAAAGTTCTCTCGTGTATGTTTCTGATGGAAAAAACATTATTCCAAGAAAGTGGGAATCACATGACGATTGAAAGAGTGGCAACGGAAATCATAGCCGTTACTACAAGGACCGGGTGTCTAATAATGATTTTAACTTATTGCAATGAGAGTGAGTAATCCGTAGATTACGAATATCATCTAAACTACCATTTGATATTATACTGTATTGTTTCCACTAAAGTAATAGGAATAATATGATCTGTTTCAAGTCCTTTTGATCAATTATTGGTACGTTTATTGAGAACACTGCTGGTCTGGTTCTTAAGATTAGTAGGATAGAAATCAAGAAATCATTACAATTAGCAGAATTAGATTCACAACTGTCACAAATAAAATATCACGTATTAGGAGTTTAGATCTAATATCAAAACGAAGGGCAGCTAATTTTACAGTTCTCTGAATATATTCATGTGAGTGAGTATAAACACTACTAGCCATTTATTTTTTTGAAGAAGTAAAGAAGTTTCATGGAGAGAGTTAAGTTTCGTTAATGGTTTAAGTGTAAGTTGTTTAGACCTTTTAAGTGATGACGAATCTGATACTTGAAGCCGACTGCAAATTGTGTTGCCGCACATGTCGAAATCAAGCAAAGGCAATATTCAAGAACATCAGCCCCGGTAGTCTGGAAGCACCTATGACATGGCACGAGCCGCCATCCAGCGCAGCCCACAGAATATGGCCGATTGGACTAATCTAACATCGTAAATTGGACAGAGCAGGATGCAGGCAGATAGCGGCGAAAAGGGTCCGTCATAGGCCCACTTTTGCGTCGGCCCACACCAGAAGTACCAAAACAATAACCAGACCCACAGCCCCCAATCGGCAAGAACCCCGAATAAACAACCCGATTCCAGGCCGCTTGTAGCGTAGTACCCATGGCGCCGTGAGCCGGCGGCCGGTTTCGGGCGGTGTACGGGTGTCGGGCCGCTGCGCATCATCAAGCGAAAACTCGATCCACCAAACGTGCCGCTAAGCATTTCTGTGTGTCTGCCAACTTCTGTACTTTCGGCACGCTGGACCTCGGTACTCTCCTGGGCCATTCCTGTCTGTTCCCACGCCCCCCTCGTCTGATTTCTGCCGGTGTTTCTAGTGCCGTTGCTTGTGGGGACCCGTTTTTGCCACCACCAAACAAGACTTAACCATGGGCTGGTTCTGGGCCTCGCCTGCTGCCAGCACAAACGCCGTGGCCGGCCGGCCGCCGGCCGTGTGTCCCGTGGACCACAAAAACATGCCCGGCGCCGCGTGCCCCGTCCAAAAACCGGGCCGTGAGGCCGACGACATCGAGGTGTTGAACCCTCTCAATAACATGCCCATGGCCATTTCCTCGGAGCGGGCCCCCGGCCAGAAGGTCGTGCTCTCCACGGAAAGAACCATCTCGCTGATCCCCAGAGGCGTGCTGGAGGACCAAGGCAACTGGGAGTACCCTTCGCCGCAGCAAATGCTCAACGCCATGTTGAAGAAAGGCAAGGGCCAAGGCATCGACGAAACCGCCGTGGAATCCATGGTGGACGTGCACAATTTCTTGAACGAGGGCGCGTGGCTGCAGATCTTGGACTGGGAGCTCAAGCACACGCTCCAGAGCAAGGTCGAGCCCCGCTTGGAGAAGTTCATGGGCAGACCGCACGACTTGTCTCCCCGGGCCCGCATGTACCTCTACCTCGGCCGGCTTTTCCCGGAAACCTTCAACACGCAGCCGCCTTTCGACCGCCACGACTGGACGGTCTTGCGGTCCGCGGGCCATGGCCGTGGCTGGCTGAAGGTGCGATATGTGATCGATTACTACGGCGCGCCGGATGACGAGGAGACCGGCATGCCTGCGTTCATGTTGGACACGAGGCCTGCGCTCGACTCGCCCACCGCGGCGGCGGACCGGTTGGACCGCTGGTTCACGCCGTTGTGGAAACGGGCCATGGGCGAGTTTGACGACAAGTAGCCGTGCCGGGCGTATTCAGAGGGACCGGGCCCAGGCCGCCACATTTTATTTATCTCTTGCACATACATGAAGGGGGGGGGGGGGGGGTTTTTCTGAAGGGGGGGGCCTTTCTCTGAAAGTGAGCCTTTCTCTGGATGGAAGCCTTTCTCTGGGTGGGAGCCTTTCTCTCAGACGACGCCTCTCCCTTCCACAACCTCAGGGACGCGGGCCCGTTGGGGATCTTATATACAACAATTGTTTATTACGTTCATGTTTCTTTATGTACAGGGCCCAGCAGCGCCGGGCTAGGCGGCGCCAGCGAGCGAGGCCATCAATTCCGGAGACACCTTGTATTCGCGGGCCAAGTTCCTGATGATCTGGGGCAAGTTCCTGCCAAAGCTAGTCAAGTCGGCCGCCGCGAGTTCGTCAAGCACCCACTGGATCCGCGTGCGGTCGCGCTTCTTCATGAAGTGGTCGATGAGGAAGAAGTAGGTGTAGAAGTTGGGGGCCACGCCGAACGGACGCTGGGCGCAGAGGTCCGAGTAGTACTTCAAGGCCAAGGACTCCCTCTTGGTGAGCAAGCCCCGGATCATCATGTTGTACAACATGGTGTCGTTGCGCAAGTTCTTGACGTACCAGGCAAACAAGTCCTCGGCGTTGTGCACGGAGCCAAACTCCATCTCCGCCTTGATCATCGAGGTGAGCATGCCCGCGGAATGCTTGAACCGGGCGCGGGTCTCGCAGAAGTACTTGAACACGCCGCGCGCGGCCTCCATGTTGACGCCGTCGCGCACGAGCCCGTCGATGAGCGTGGCCACCATGTGCTGGTCCCACTTGGACGTGTCCTTGATCACGTCGCCAATGAGCTCGCGCACGTTGGGCACCATGCCCTTGTCGCGGTAGGTCTTGAAGTAGTAGTTGAGCACGGTGGTGATGGTGGCGATGTTCTCCTCGATGCCCTTCTGCGCCATGAAGTCGAGGATGCCGGCCACGGCCGAGTCGTTGCCGGTGGCGACGTAGTGCGCCAAGAAGGTGTTCATGACCGACGTCGAGGGCACGAACGACGGGTCCTCCTCCAAGTAGGCGCGCATGCGGGTCTCGGCCTCCGCGAGCTGCTTGTTGACGGCCATGCCCACGAGGATGTTGTTGCGCGCCATGTGCACGATGGGCACGTCCTTGTGCTCGGCCATGTACTTGGCCACCAAGTCCTGCCGGTCCAACGTGGCCAAGCCGCCCAAGAGCACGCCCAAGACCTTGGCGTTGACGCGCACGCCCGAGGCCACCATGGCGCGGAACGTGGCCTCGATCTTGTCGAGCACGGCGGTCTTCTCGGGCGGCAACATGCGCGCCACGTGCGACGGGTGGCCGAGCGCCTTGAGCGCCAACTCCCACGACGCGGGGGACGGCTTGGGCACGAGCCCGCCGCAGATAGCCGCGAAGATGGCGAGCGCGTCGTCGAACAGCTTCATGGCAATGAACGCACTCATCACGTGGTTCAACGTCTGCTCGGAGATGGCGATGGCGTTGCGCGTGGACGACGCCTTCATCTCGCCGTAGAGCTTGCGCAAGCCCACGGGGCTGGCGAGCCGCAGGAGCACGTCGATCTGCCGCGACACGGCCGCGCCGTTGGGGTCCATGTTGTTGGCGTCCTGCTCGCTGACCTTCTTGGCAAACGCGCGGATCTCGTCGCCCAACGCGTCGCGCAAGCCCAAGCGCGCCAACGTGGACGTGACGAAGTACAGCGGCGGGATCTCCTGCGCGTCCGCCACCTGCAAGATCTTGACCGTGGTGGCGAGGTCGTACTCCTCGCCCGTGCGGAGACAGTGCGAGATCAACGCGAAGTACGCCAAGCGCAAGAGGTCCGTCAGCCGGTAGTCGCGGTCGCGGTACACGCCGTAGTTGCCCCGCACCAGCCGCCCGGCCGCCGTGGCGGCCATGCGCTTGGCGTAGTCCAAGAACATGATCCACAACTGCAACACGCGGGGGTAGGCGTCCGGGTCCGCGGTGTTCTGCAACACGCGTTTCTGCACCGCCACGAAGTGGTACGTGTGCGCCACGCGCTGCTCCACCATCATGTCCAACACGGTCTCCACGGACCGGCTGCCCAAGCTGGCGTTTTCCGCCACCACCAAGTCGAAGAGCCGGGCCAGCACGGGCTGGAAGATCGAGTAGAACGCGTCGTCCGCGATGCCCTCGGCCTGCTGGATCTCGCGCAAGTACGCCGCACCCTCCTCGAAGATGTCGATGGCCTCCGCGAGCGCGGGGCTGCTGGCGTCGGGCACGCCGGCCACCAGCTTCTCCACCTGCTTGACGATGTCGAAGAGCTTGCGGTGGTACTGGTACTTTTTGGGCGCGGCCGCCTGTGCGGGCGTGCCTGCGGCGGGGTTGGCGGCGGCGGCCAGGTTTGTGTTTTGGGCCGCTTTTGTGTCTTGGGCCGTCTTTGTGTGTTGGGCCGAGCTTTTTGTGTTTGGGGCCGTGGTTTCGGGCGCCGGCCCGGTGGTCTGGAATCGCACAAACGCCGCCGGGGGCAGCGCCCGGGCGGCTCCGGCGGCACGGCGAGCAAAGGACCTCACAAGCATGTCTTGGCGTTGGGTGTATCCAGTTGGGGTGGGGAAGACGGGCCGGGGTAGCGTGGCTGGGAACGGCCGGGAATGGGTGTTCTAGTAGAACCGGGTTTTGGGGCCGGGCAGTGGGGCCAGGTCGCGCCGGAAAATTTTCGCGCTGTTTCGCGGCGCAGTCTGGGGAAGGCCATGGGGCCGGGGCCACGGTGAGTTTTGGGGGTCTTTGTTTTTGGCCGGGGGCTTTTGTTTTTTGTTGGGGATTTTTTTTTTGGGTGGGGGCGTTTGCTTTTGGGTGGGGAGCTTTGTTTTTTCGGCGGGGTTTTGGTTTTTTCGGGGGGATTTTGGTTCTGGTTGGGGGCTTCTGTTTATTGTCTGGTACTCCGGAGGGCCACTGCAAATCTCACGGGCCGCCGATGTTCTCGTGCGCCAGATCTGGACAGGCCGGTGGGGGAGCAGTGCGAAGGCTGGACGATGGAACTGGTGGCCACCATTGGCGGACGGTTGGGTAGATTGGGTAGTTGAGCAAGAGTTGCGGGATGTTTGGGTATGGATCGATGAAGGAATTGACAAGCTGATATTTGGTATTTGGCCGGATGGAAAATGGGTAATAAAATGCACAAATTGAATTAGAGAAAAGTATTAAAGACCAATAAATGATTAGACAACTAAACAAATGGTCAAGGGATACTCGGAAATTTGACAAAATGATGGCTAGTTGAATGGGGAAATGATTAATAAAAATGCACAAATCGAATTATGGGCAAATAGACCCAGAAATGATTAGACAGTTGGACAAATAGTCAAGGGATACTCGGAA
>NW_017387731.1:3804485-3805429 GCF_001664035.1 Metschnikowia bicuspidata var. bicuspidata NRRL YB-4993 | reverse complement strand
ACCCAGAAATGATTAGACAGTTGGACAAATAGTCAAGGGATACTCGGAAATTTGACAAAAATGATGGCGAGTTGAATGGGGAAATGATTAATAAAAATGCACAAATCGAATTATGGGCAAATAGACCAAAAAATGATTACACAATTGGAAAATTAACAAAATGGTGACTGGTCGAATGGAAAAATGAATAATAAAAATACACAAATTGAATTTTGGGTAAATAGACCAATATATGTCAAGACAAATGGACTCATTGATAAGGAAGAAATGAATTATTATTTAGTTGGGGGATGGATATATAGATGGGTAGTGGAGCAAGAGTTGAGGGATGTTTGGGTATGGATCGATGAAGGAATTGACAAGCTGATATTTGGTATTTGGCCGGATGGAAAATGGGTAATAAAATGCACAAATTGAATTAGAGAAAAGTATTAAAGACCAATAAATGATTAGACAACTAAACAAATGGTCAAGGGATACTCGGAAATTTGACAAAATGATGGCTAGTTGAATGGGGAAATGATTAATAAAAATGCACAAATCGAATTATGGGCAAATAGACCCAGAAATGATTAGACAGTTGGACAAATAGTCAAGGGATACTCGGAAATTTGACAAAATGATGGCGAGTTGAATGGGGAAATGATTAATAAAAATGCACAAATCGAATTATGGGCAAATAGACCAAAAAATGATTACACAATTGGAAAATTAACAAAATGGTGACTGGTCGAATGGAAAAATGAATAATAAAAATACACAAATTGAATTTTGGGTAAATAGACCAATATATGTCAAGACAAATGGACTCATTGATAAGGAAGAAATGAATTATTATTTAGTTGGGGGATGGATATATAGATGGGTAGTGGAGCAAGAGTTGAGGGATGTTTGGGTATGGATCGATGAAGGAATTGACAAGCTGATATTTGGTATTTGGCCGG
>NW_017387731.1:3785460-3804462 GCF_001664035.1 Metschnikowia bicuspidata var. bicuspidata NRRL YB-4993 | reverse complement strand
CACAAATTGAATTTTGGGTAAATAGACCAATATATGTCAAGACAAATGGACTCATTGATAAGGAAGAAATGAATTATTATTTAGTTGGGGGATGGATATATAGATGGGTAGTGGAGCAAGAGTTGAGGGATGTTTGGGTATGGATCGATGAAGGAATTGACAAGCTGATATTTGGTATTTGGCCGGATGGAAAATGGATAATAAAATGCACAAATTGAATTAGAGGAAAGTATTAAAGACCAATCAATGACAAGAATAATGGTCAAGTAGTTAAAGAGTAAATTCGACAAAATGATGGCTAGTCGAATGGGGAAATGATTAATAAAGATGCACAAATCGAATTATGGGCAAATAGACCCAGAAATGATTAGACAGTTGGACAAATAGTCAAGGGATACTCGGAAATTTGACAAAATGATGGCTAGTCGAATGGGGAAATGGATAAATAAAGAATGCAAACTTGAATCAAAGGCAAATAGACCAATAAATGATTGGACGAATGGGCGAATAGATATTGGAGAAATGAATTAGTATATGGTCGGTGGATAAATAGGTAGATGGGTGGTTGAGTTGAGGAATGTATGGAAAATGGAAAAATGGAGAAATTGACCGATGAATGATTGAACAGATAGAGAGTTGAAGAGTTGGGGAATTTAACAATTCGACAGCTGGTCGAGGAAATATTTGGATGGATGCAGAAATGGCGAAATGAGGATTTTGTCTAATTGAGGGCTGGTCAAATGAATATTTGGATAAATGGACTCTGGAGAAGTTGATAGATTGAAATTATAAATTTGGACATTGACATAGAGGCAAAAAGGAAAAATAGACGAATACACGATCAGACAAATGGATAGATCGATAATGTACAAATAAATTAGTAAATAGTTGGGGGATGGATATGTAGATGGGTAGTTGAGCAAGAGTTGAGGGATGTTTGGATATATGGATAGATGAAGAAATTCATGGGCTGATATTTGATAGCTGGCCGAATGAGGAAATGAACAATAAAATGCTCAAATTGAATCAGAGGCAAATAGACCAAGAAATGATTAAACAGTTGGACAAATTGTCCAAGGATATTCGGAAAAAAGAAAAAATGATGGCTACTCGAATGGGATAATAAATAGACAAAATCGTGAACCTTTTGTTCTTTTTGGTAGATTCATTTGATTAAAGGGCAAAAATATATAGGTAATATATATAAAAAACCTTTAAATAGCTCCCACCTACGTACCAAGTGTCTTAGCTCGGCCCGTCCCCTTCCGTGTGTCACGGCCTGGATGGTCCTCATGGCCCGTATCTGTTGACGTCTTGGATATTACCTCATCGACTCCTAGGATAGGTCTCCTGTAGTAGTCGCTTCAACTCGGATGGTTGTAGCGGACTTAAGGAGCCCACTTCCTGCGACCCGCCACGCCTTCTCAAAGCATATTTGGAGAGCTGACAAGATGGTGGCTAGTCGAATGAGGAAATGAATAGATGCAAAATGTAAGGAAGTTACTTAAAGGCAAAAATGGAATCATGGGTAGAGAGTAAATAATTGGCGGATATATAGGTATATGTATTATTGAGCAAAGGGCTGAGGGATGTATTGAAAAATGGGTAAATATGGAGAAAGGAGGAATTTGACAGATGAGTAATTCGACGAATAGAATATTGTAGAATTGCATTTTTTGACAAATTAAAGGCAAATAGACAAAAAATACTATTCGAAAATAGATCATGGACAGGTGTATATAGACAAGTAAGGAAATTGGCAAATTGGCAGTTGGCCGAAAGGACATCTGTGTAAATGAAGAAATGGAGAGATCGACAAAATAATGGCTGGACAAATGAACATTGGAATGTTTGGGCAATTGGAGAAGTAGTGCAGATTTGGATGAGTGGAAACTGGATAAGTTGATAAAAATTTTTAAGACAAAATGAAGACACTGACATTTTGACAAATTGGAGGGTGGTAAAATAGACATTTGGATAAAGAAAAAAATAAAAATTGCACGAATTGAATTGAGGGCAAATAGACCAATATATGTCAAGACGAATGGGCGTATTGATAATGGACAAATGAATTATCAAATCATTGGTGGAGAAATAGATAGACTAATACTTGGACAGAGGACTGAGGGATGCTTGGGCAAATGGAGAAATGGAGAGATTGATAGCTGGACGAATAAAACAATGTAGAAATAGAGAATTTGACAAACTGGAAAATAGGGGAATAGACAGAAACATGATTACGATGATCAGACAAAGAGACAAATTAATAACGAAAAACTGAGCCTTTAAATATTTCGTGGATGATTAGGTAAATAGATAATTGGACAAATACTCAAAGGTTATTTGGACAATGGATAGATAGATAGTAGTTAATTGGGTAAGTGAACAAAGAGATGAATGGTGAAAAGAATTGATAGATGCACAAATGCCACAATAAACAGATGAATAGTTGAATGAGTAAGGGATAAATAGGAAATGGACAAAAGAAACTATCGCATTGATAGAAAACCGGCCTTCTTTGAGAAATTCGTAGATCAGTTCGAGAAACTTTTAATCGGCTGCGACTTCGCCAACCTCCAGAATCTCCTCAACGAAGTGAGCCTTCTAGTCCAGTCCGTGAACGAATGCTCGAATTTGGCACTGTTCACCGAAAACAGACACATGGAGTCTCTTCTTTATCAAATCTTGGCCGTTCTCTATGACTATCTTTGGTTTCCCTGCTTGCGAAACAAGACGGACTCGTGCAGCAAAATTAGGAGACGCCGCCTTGTTTAACAGTTAACAAGAAAATTGTGCGACGAGATAAATGTACTATAGATCAGCAGAGAAATAGGTAATTGTACAAATAAAAAATAGATAGTTCGACAAATCGATTGTTGAACAATCTACAATAAGGCAAATGGGCACATAGATAACTGGTCATTTGCATATAGGTAAATGGACAAATATGAAGATAATTACCAATCTCCAGGAGTTTTAATTTTCAATTGAAAGTATTGATTTATTAATCCCTCCCAACGCGGAAATCTCATAAAATGATGAAATATAGAGTAAACCCTATGATATAGACAATCTACCATTGATTGATTGAGCCTGAACTTGAACCATTGAAGAAATTAGTTTCCATTACTACCAGTATATCATAGAGTATCCTTTAATACTCGATGCTTTGAATTAAACATACCGGTTTTATTTTCGGGCTCGTATTCCCGTAGTCTAATTTCCAGATCGTATTATGAATAATCAAATAAGATTGATGTAGACGAATCGAAGAATGGACGAATGAACGAATAAATAAATGAACAGATGGATTAAGAAAGCACTAGACAAACAGGTTAGACAAATGGAAAATGAGAAAATGGTCCCTGATCATAACCTAGTCTTCGCTATCGCCAAATTTGGGATCTCTGAAGAAGAACACCCTTGATCGCTTTGACTCAGCAGTTCGTGCTCTCTGATCGGCACAGTCATTATGCTCAAATATGAGCGCTGAGCGATACGGGTGTTTCGTCCGCGAGTCATCACTACGACTCATTCGCCTCGGCCTCCAGACGTCTTTTCTCCATTTCCCTCTCGTCGTGAACTTTCATTCTGGTTCTTTCCGAATGTCATTTTCGAATTGTGTAGTAGCAGGTCACTATTCTCCAAAGATGGATTTTATTGTTCGATAATGGCCTTGTGCGGGTGTCATCCTCAGCGTTTTTCCGCATACTGGAAACTTTGAACCAAGATATCAATCTTGTTTCCGAAAAAGACCATGGCAAGCAAAGATGTTTGAGTAATGGAATCCAGCGGTCAACAAGTAGAGTAGAAGACAAGTTGTCATCTAGATTACTAGACAAACAGAGGCAATTGGAGAAGTCAAGTGCAATGAAAATAACTGACAATCAAACAACACATAGAAAGAGACATCCTTCCGCCGGCGGTTTGATTGGCCTCGAAAATAATTTATGTACAGAAAGCCACCAGTCCAAGACTGATTTGAAGCACTGGACAGCAATACGTGGAAGTCGAACAGTGATGAGTAGAGAAGTTTACAGAGAAAGCAGAGCCATGGCTGCAGGGTAGAGGAATGGCAAAGTCAAATGGGGCGACAGCTGACGGGTCCTAATTTGTTAGTGCTTGTCCGGGCAAAATGCAACGGCGTACTATCAGCTATCTAGTGGAAGAATTCTTATCATGAACAGTATATCAAATGAGCTGGGTTATAGCGTGTCCTTGCGGACGAAGTATCATCAGGTAGTACAGTTTGAGTTCGAAAAAGAACATACATTTTCTGATGGCGGGCGAAAAGTTTTCAGCCCGCGCTCTCATTCTTATACCTGGGTGGTCGTGCGCGGGCCCAGCCTTAACTTAGGGCTTCACGATACGAAAACGAGCGCATCCGCAATGGCGCACAATGGCCTTTTGAATTCGCAGCAGCTGCTAATTTCCCAGATCATTACACAAAGAGAGAACCTTGGTGGTGTCGATGTAAATCCAACATTTTTAATTTTACTTATTCGATTGGCCTCCCGGATTCTTTACATACGGTTTCGTGGTCTAGTTGGTTATGGCATCTGCTTAACACGCAGAACGTCCCCAGTTCGATCCTGGGCGAAATCATATGTTTTTGTATCTTTTTAATTCTTCCCTGTTACATCTGCACCAGTATTGTCAACTTGCTCCGGGGTAGCTCCGTGTGTCTCATGAATGATCCACTCGCAAAGTACGCGGGAGCCAACACCGCAAAGCATTTGGTTTTCTTCAACTATCACGAGTACCTTGTCTCTGAGTATCGGCCGTTGAATTTTGCTGAAGGGAGCCCCCAGCAAAATCTGAACTCAGGGGAAGACCAAGCGCATCAAGAGCATCGTCCGGCACTAGTGGTCAGCCACTTTCCCAATGTATACGCCGCATATGGTGGAGAACTTTACGGACGGACAAGAATCGTACGGGTCCCCCGGATCTACGACCTATGCGAAGAGCTGTACATGGTGCCCCAGTTTTCTGCCTATGTTCCAGGGCACGAGCCAGCGGCTTTAACTAGTGAAGCCGTGACGGAGTTCCAAGTCTGCGGTGCATACGGAGGGCAAAAGTTCGGAGTCACTTCGCTCACGCCGTTGGTGCCTCAGTGGCTCACGAAAAATGAGTTCCGGGATATCGTGCAGACTATCAACAAGCTTCTCCACGAGGCGGCTACACCGCATGGTAAACACACGTGGCTAGAGAACATGGTGGACTTTTTCTCTGGTGCGCTTTACTCTACATTCTACTCCAAGTATCTTGTGGCTTCTAACTCGGAACTCAAGATGAAGGCACTCGATGCATATGTGGAGTCAGTGAACATAAGCTTGAGAGCTAAGCATCCGGACTTACAGGTGATGTCCTTGCTAAAAAGTGCCATGCTATCTTTGGACTTCCAGATTCCCATGGTAGCGGGGCCCAGTGCGGGGCACCTGAGCCCGAGATCCATCCATGCTCTGGGAGAACAAGACAAAGGCGAATAAAACAATGAGCTCTGCTGGTGGAGAATCAATGGCCGCTGAAAGACGACGTGCACATTGTTGGGGCAAAATGGGAGATCTGAAGGGGATCCGATCAAACACCCCAACCAGGCCCAAGCTCAGCCGGGGAAGCCCAAGCCCAAGGCTGCACCCCTCCGGAATTTGGGGACTTGAATATAGAATTCAGGGGCCACTTGAGATTTCGAAGACGAAGAGAAGAAAGTGGAAGAAATTGGAAGAAAGTGGAAGAAAGACTTGAAACGAGCGAAAGAGAATGTGGAAAAAACAAACGGCGGAGAAGCCGAAATCTAAAACAAATCGGAATCTTAAAAATGGGTCTGGAAGAATCAAGGATCTTCGATCTAAACCAACCGATGATTAGAGCCAAAACGGGGACTCTGGAATTTAGAGGTCCGAGGAAAACAGGAACATCAACAAACGGATACCCGAAACTACAGGGCAAATTTTTCACAACGCAAAAAGTCTCGAAAGACTTGTTATTAAAAAAACGGAACAAGGCTCAGCTCCGTCACTCAGCGAACCCCAAAGCTCAGCCCGTCTGGGGCTATCGATAGCTGAACACGGCAAGGCCGCCCCGCGGCTCCGGGCCTGGCCTGAGGTGGCCCTAGGCATACGGGCGCGAACTCAGGGCCAGTCCCATTCACCAGACAACCCATTCACCAGACAAAACAAAATAGGATCCAAGAGCAGAGCACAAGCCAGCGCAGAGACCAACAAAAAAAAAGCCTCAAAAAGATCAAAGAGCAAAAAAGGAAAAAAAAAAACACACACGCACACAAACGAACGCCCCGTTCGAAAAAATTGTGACCGAAACAAAAACCCAGAGACAGACCCGTGGCCTGTTTTTTCGGGCCCGCGCGGCCGCATGTCCTACCGCCCGGCCCTAGGGCCCTGGGCCCGCGCCACGGCCCGCCAGGCGATGCTCTTCGCATCTCACCAAAGTGAGCATCGCGTGCCCATCGAATGTTCCGATACCTTCCTCGCAACATGAACGGAATTTTGGCAGTAGAAAAACCCAGCGGCGTGTCGTCGTCCAAAGTGGTGCTCCAGATCCAGTCGATCTTCGACGGCTCGGACGTGTTTGCCAGCGACTTGGCCGAGATGAAGCAGAAAGTCCACGACCAGTTGACCCTGGGCACCAGATGGCTGGAGGCCAAAATCGCCAACCGCGTGCGCAGGACCAAAATCAAGATGGGGCACGGCGGCACGTTGGACCCGCTCGCGTCCGGCGTGCTCATCATCGGCGTGGGCTCCGGCACAAAGCAGCTCAGCTACTACTTGGGCGAGTGCACCAAGACCTACGAAACCAGGGCCGTGTTGGGCCAGTCCACGACCACGGGCGACCTGGAGGGTGAGGTGGTCACGCAGACGGACGTGGCCGGCGTGACCTTGGGGCGCTTGCAGCAAGCCGCGGCCAAATTCGTGGGCACCATCAGGCAGACGCCGCCAGTGTACTCGGCGCTCAAGGTGAACGGCAAGCCGTTGTACGAATACGCGCGCGAGGGCATCCCCGTGCCCAAGGCCATCGAGCCGCGTGCCGTCAAGGTGCACCTGTTTGTGGTGCACGACGACTTCGGGCCCCACGACAAGTACGGGTATCTTGCGTGCCCCGCCACGGCTGACCTGATGGGGAAGGCCGTGTTCAACAACCCCACGCTCGACGACCACGAGCTCTGCTACTCCGCGGAGTTCATGGCCCGCGCGGACGTGGACGACGCAGACAAAGCCACCAACATCCGCCCCCAGTTGGTGGACCCGTCGCACGAGCCCTCGGGCAGACCGCCTGTTTTCCACGCCACGGCGTCTGTTGGGTCCGGCACCTACATACGGAGCTTGGTCAGCGACTTGGGCCGGGCCGTGGGCCTGCTGGCGTTCATGGCCGAGTTGGTGCGCTGCAAGCAGGCGAACTGGGAGTTGGGCAAGAACGTGTTCCAGCTCAGCGACTTCACCGAGCGTGACCAGAGAGTGTGGGGTCCTGTGTTGAAGCGTGTTCTCGACAAGGGCGACAGCGTCGTCTTGGCGGACGAGTTTGCGGCCGTGGAGGCGGCCGTGTTGCCTCTTCTAGAGAAGGAGAAGAAAGCCATGGCCGAGCAGCCGGACGCAGACCACGAATCCCAGGTCGGACAGGCCGCGGAGGACTGTGTGGTTGCAGAAGACACCGAGAGACTGGAGGATGTGAAGCGCAGAAAAGTGAAAGGGTCTGTGTAATGCATGGAGGTCGTGGTCTAAGCGTGGGGCTACTAGCGAGCCGGGCGCGGCTTGGTCTGAATGGAGAGTTAAGGCAGGTGGACATGGGTGGATCCAGCCGATGTATAGATGTTGGTATAGATGTTGGCATAGATGTTGGTACAGATACAATGGTAGGTTCAGCTGGCGTTGATATACCCATCGATCGGGCTTTGACACATACTCATTGGCGAAACATTGGTGGATCCAGCCGATGTATAGATGTTGGTGCTCATACATTAATTGACAGCTATCGCATAATATCGTGTATTGAATGGTTCAATGCTATAGTTGTTTGATACAGACATTTGTTGATGGTTGTTGTTTACTTCCGAAATCATCTGCGTATTGGCAGCCGATGATCCACATTGGGTATTCATTGTTTATATTAATATGTGTCATTTGTTAGCCATCTGCTGCCATGCTTTTGATTGATACGGCCTGATTGGAGTACAGTGGATGTGGATGTAGAGATCGTCGACATAGCTACGGCTGAATATGGGATACAGATCAGTCAAATTAAGGGCAGAACATGACACTAGGAATCCAAATGGGAAATTCGCCCATACACGAATAATCGCCTACGGCTTCAGTGCTACTAATTGATGCAAGCGATAAAAGCCCTTGGCAGAGAACGTGCAAATAACACAAGACATTGCAGCACAGTGCAGAAATACAGAAGTTTCCAAATAAAAACCAGAAAGCCCTGGTTCTGAAATAAACTAAAAACAAGAATCTAGTAGACCACTCCAGTTCACATGTGGCCATCAGAGGCGTTCGGCATGGAGGGTCATGGGTATTTTCGGAGAGCTCCATGCCAGGCAATGTCTTGACAGAGTCATTTTATACTAGGAAAAATTGGACACGAGATCCGCATTCTTGCTTGGCTGAATTTCAATCAGAATTCAAAACACAGCTAGAGATGTTTGCATAGCAAGATTGAGAGGCCACGAAGGCGGTAGAATCAAGATTGATAGCATGGCAGACACATTGTTTGGAGCTTGCCAGATACAGGGTGGAATGGTTGAGAGTACAAGATACAGAAAGAAAGTACAAGATGTATAGAAGGTTGAGAGTACAAATACATAAGTAGATGGGAGTACAAAATATATAAACGGTTGAGAGCTCAAGACATAAATGAGAGTTCAAAATACATCAATGGCCGCGAGTAGAAGGTGCATAGGTCATGAAGTTGCCAAAAGGTTCAGTGGTTGCCTCACTTGAAGAGAAAAATGAAAATCTCGAGTACACGAAAAAACAAGTTGAACTGATTTGTGAAAGTGCTGAAAAGAGCTTGAAGGAGTGGATAACAAACAGATAGTTTGAAGTATTGACAGCTTTGAATTCCTTTTGTATGTGGTTGATGAACTCCTCAAGGACGAAGTTTTGACCAGGACTGCCTTGAAATCGTTCAAGCAATTTTGTAAAACATTCAAAGAAAGGAAAGGTAATACAGGCCTTTATTACAATAAAAATTCGGAGGCTTCACGTCAAATAGTGCTTTTAGAAACGTTATAAGAAAATTGACCCTCAGAGCATCAACATAGATTTTGGACGTGTGTTTCACAAACACCATAATTTCCATTACTTCTACTACATTTTTCAGCAGCAGCTAATGGGAAAACAAGAAATTCGGGGGAAGGTAGGTTGCAGGCAACGAAGAAGATTTGTTTATTCCTGTGTTCAGACTGTTCGACATTTCCTAAGTTCATTTGTGGAATCATGACATCACTCCTGTGACAAACGGAAAGGATCTCGAGTCAACTTCCGAGGACGTTAATTCTTTTCATGCGACAAAACATTTGGGGCCAGGCTATTGGAGACGAGGCCCTGGAGACAAGAGAAACTCTAATGTTCAGTATCCTGGCAAGATCCTTCAATCTTTACTTTCAGTATCAGGACGGCCACACGGTTATGGCTCCCATATTGTTAGTATCTGATATACTCATTGGAACAAAAGCCCTGGTCTGCAAAAATACTGAGTTTATTCATGGAATTTAGCTGTTGTCACTCTTGCCTGGTCTTGAGCAGGTGAGAAATGCAAACTCTGCCCAGACGAAATGAGACCAAAGTTTAGGAGTACCGGGCATTCCTGGCCAATAAGCTGGAATCTTAAATTCTGGTCGGGTCTTGTTGACCCGAAGTATGAGTGAAATTATCTTGCCAATCCTCTATTTGATCACGAAAAGAAAAAGATGGTAGGCACAATCGAACTTGGAATTTGGTTTTCTGCCTCACTTGTCAACCAATCAACACCTCAAATTCAACTGGAAGAACCATGGTAGTTTGAAATTAATCATTGTTTTAGTAGTCCATCAATAGCTAGAAACGTCACCCCCTCCCCTATTTTCAAAGATTCATGTAAATTTTGAAACATTTCTTCCCTAAGTGTGTCCTGAAATAGCTTCCCTATATGTGAACCAAGAAGTTTGACTATTTGTCACGCGAAAGTATTTGTACTAGCAATAATGGATGTACCCAATGATACCTATGGGGCTGCTTTATTGGTGTTTTGAAATCATGAAAACCAATTTTCGTTTAAAAGTGGGATATATTAACCTCATAGTTTACATTTTCAATAAATAGTATCTATGATTTCTACAATGAATCTTTCAAGGATAATGACGAACATCCTGGGGTTATAAGCGTCCTTTAACTACATCGGCCTGTTAAGAGATCGATCTTGGAATTGTCTGAGCGTATTCCTTTGCCCGCTGATTTTGAAAATACTCAAACTAAAATGGTTGCCGTTTTTTTTTTGGTGTCCAAACCAAAAAACATGCTACAGCTTTTGAGTTGGTTGGAAGCACAGATACGTTAGTGGGATGATTGGGAGTACAAGATACATTAATGAGAGTTTAAAATCCATGAGCGAGAGTACAGGAAACAATGACGAAGTTCAAGATAAAAATAGGAGAGTACAAGATATGTCGATGAATAAGATTACACGATACAGAATTGATCTCAAAAAAAAATACAGAATTGAATTTTTTATTGAGAGTTTCGGAGACATTGGTGAAGTTGGTGAAGGTTCAAGATAATCCATGAGAAATCAAGATACATCAATAGCTGAGAGTAGAAGGTGCATAGGCGAAGGGGTTGAGAGCACAGACACATTTGTGGAATGGCTAACAAGAGAACTTGGTAGAGTGATTGCGCATAAACAAGAAGAAAATACTGTATCCCACCAGCCAGATATATTAGAAATAGAATACAGCTGGAAACGCCGTAAAATCAACACAAAGGCACAACTCCAGACGTGATTTGGCGAGCGTCCGAAAACGGAAGGAGACGGCCCATTCCCGGCCCGGGTCCCTGTCCAGCATCCATCCAACAACGAGGAGATTTGCATTTGATCCATCTTACAACTAGGATACGTCAAACACACACCCATGGCGGAGGATGAACAAAGGCCGTTTTCAGGACCACGGGACGAGCCCAAGTACATGCGCCAGCCCTGCTCGACGCCTCCACCAATTTTCAATGACGCAGCTTCTTCTATGGTGTTTTTAGTATATAAGAATAAATTGCGTTACTGCAATATTGAGTCTAATGCTAATATAAACCCAGACTGTGTTGTTGGAATAATTCTCACCGCGGCCCGATATAAACTCTCACCGGCCCCGACCGAAATTGATCAATAACGCAGTTTGTCTCATGGTGTATTTTATGGTTTACAAAACTCGACTGCATTACTAAAAGAACAGGCAGATGCTCATGAAAACCTGACTGCGTTACTGAAAGATAAGACTCATATGCACTTATAAATCTAAACTGCTATTGCAAAGAATCTTACCACGACCCCAAGTAAATTTTGCAATAACGCCGTGGTATATAAGGCTGAAATGCATTGAATAACTTCTCACCACGACCCGATCTAGAATATACAATAACGAAGGTTACTCTAAGGTGTATTTCATGGCACACAATGCTACACTGCGTTACTGGAGGATCAAGACTCAAATGCTCATAAAACCAAGTCTGAAATTATCTCACCTAATTCGCACCACGGGCCCCACGTAAATTTTGCAGTAGCACCGTGAAAGTAATAATTATACTTAATTTCACCACTTTATTTCATATTCTAGACAACTCTACTTTATCAAATAAAACTAGAGGTTGGAAAAACAGGGTTGCGCGTGCATGAAAGAAGGATCCAGGCGTATGTTGCTGGAATGTCGGTTTGAAGATACAAAACGCTAAAGAGAACGCGGGAGATTCGACAGCAATTAGAAGGTACATGCGGAAAAGTTGGGATTGAGCTAGACGCCCCTGATCAGATACATATAGATGAAGAGAAGATTCAGAAGGCCCTCTTCAGTGGGTTTTTCCCAAACATTGCCCGACTCTCCGAATTAGGAAACAACTACATGCTGCTCAAAAGAAAGCAGCCCGTTTACATCCATCCATCCTCTGGATTGGGGCGAGTCAAGCCGCCTTCAAAATTGGACATTTATCATGAGTTGGTATTGACCAGCAAAGAGTACATGCGGAACTGTATGCGCGTGGAGGAGAAATGGGTCGATGAGGTGGCGAAACATTACTACGGCGAACAAGCAATGGAAGAATTGCATCCCAAGCAGTGATCCTTGTGTGGGTGCCACGCCCATGGCAGATGATCTGAAATGTGTCCAAACAAGAATGTTATATTGCCGTGTAATAGTTGCACAGATCTTGTGGACTGTATACATACTCAATAAACGGCACCTAAGAGTAGTACCCGGGTCTGGTATAACACCATACATCACCTAGTACTATCCATATTTGGAGAAGGAGAACCACTGCGTGCGTGTGGCTTCCCGCTTTTTTCTCGTATATTGCGAGATGTTTACTCATTGTGGGATCCAAGCAAGGCTCATATTAATATCACTATTAGGTGCGAAGAGTGAGATATACCTGGCAAGGCCTGGTCTATTCTTACATTCAAGAGGACCATGGTGTCTAGCCGTTGCCGTAGATGGGATTGAAAATGGCCATGGTATAAAACTGAAGTGCTTGACTAAAAGATCAAGAACCAAATGTTCATAGAAAACCAAATTGCGTTATAGAAAGATTAAGCGAAATGTTCATACAAAAATAAAATGCCCATATACAACTGAACTATGCTATTCAAAATGTCTCACGACGGTCCCAGGTATATTCCCACGACGGCCCTAATGTGAGTCATCAAACGACGCAATTTATGTTATGACATACTTTATAGTATATGAGACTAGACTGCGCTATTGAAAGATCAAGTGCTCACCCGGCCCCAAGGTAAGCTCTCACCTGGCCCCATGCAATTCTTTAGTAACGAAAGTTGCCTTTTAGTGTATCTTACAGTATACAAGACTGAATTGTGTTACTGAAAGAATAAGCCAAATGTTCATAAAACCAGACTGTGTTCTTGAAATGACTATTTCCCGGCCCGATGTAAATTCGCACCCGGGCGACGTACGTGTTACATTATTTCATGGTATATTTCATGGTATATTTTTATGGTACACAAGACCACACTGCGTCACTGAAAAATCAAGACTCAAGAGTTCATGAAGAAACCAGACTGTGCTATTGCAAAACTTCTCACCACGGCCGCACGGTAAAATTTGCAATAACGCCGTGGTATATAAAGTGAACTGCGTTATAAAAAGATCAAGTCAAGTGCTCATGAAACCAAATCGTGTCACTGGAATAATTCTCACCCGGCCCCAGGCAAACACTCACCCGGCCCCATGCAAATTTTTCAATAACGCAGTTTATTCCGTGTTATATTTAATGGTGGATATGACCAACCTGCATCACCGGAAGACCAAGTCAAATGCTTAGACAAACCCAGACTGCGTTATTGGAGTAATTCTCACCCCGGCCCGTTGGAAGCTCGCCAGGGCCCCAGGCAAACTCTCACCGGCCCAATGCAGACTCGCGCGGCCCCGGCACCTGCAGACCGCCGCGAAGCGAAGGCGACCAGCGCAGGGCCAGAGCCTCCAACCCCCCGCTTCTTAGCACCGACGTCCGGCCCCACAAGTCCGTGAGCCAGCAAACCCTGCCACCACAATCTATCTAGTGCCCGGATCCTTGGGATTGCCACCAGAAGCCCAGCCAGCCAAAAAGCCAGCCAGCCAAAACGCCAGCCCAAAGCCCGGCCAGCCAAAAACGAAACACCCCATAAACCCGCCCAAAATCCACCCAGCATGAGCGGACTTCGCCGTATCGCCACCGCCGCCTCCGACGGAGCCGCGTTTGTGGCAAGGACCGTGGTGGCCCCCCCTGGCGACGCCTTGCTCCCCGTGCCCGCCGGGCTCGCCGCGCGGTCCGCGTTGTTCCTCGCCACGCCGCAGAACCTCGCGGCCACCATCGAAAACGCCATCTTGCTCCACCAGCACATGGGGCTCCAGGTGGTCGTGGCCGGCGTGGACAGAACCGTGCCGCACGCGGCCGCCAGCGGCGTGTCGCAGCTCTGGATGGACGCGCCCATGAAGATCGGCCGGTCCACGCTTCTCGCGGACTCCGACCCGCCGCCGGCCGTGCGCGAGAGCGACGGCATCCATCCCGTGGGCGCCAAGGTGCCCTGGAGGAGCGCCGCCGGCAGCCTCTGCTTGGACGTGGCCGGCCACCGCATCGACCTCGAGTTGGCCAACACCGCGTTCGCCACCAGCACGCTCACCACGCTCTTCTACTTCCAGAAGAGGGACGCGGCGGCCACAAGCGCCGGCGACCACATGGGCCAGACGCTCTCGGCGTTGCACGTGACGCTTCCCCGCTTGGCGCCGGCGCTCCGGGCGCCCGTGGCGCACGACCGCTGGACGCCGTTGACGGACAGCGAGCACCTCGTGGTCTCGGGCTGCACGGGCAATTTGGTCAAGGCCATCAACGGGCAGCCCGCCGCGCGGTTTCTCGAGCAGAACGCGCGGCTCATGCGCGAGGCCAGCAAGGACACCAAGGTGTACGTCAAGGTGTACGGCGCGGGCGCAGGCGCGGCGGCCCCGCCCGCTAGGCACGAGGTCATTGCGGGCGGCGGCGGCTGGGGCGCCAAGGCCGGCTTGCTCGCGCTCTCGCCCGGGGCGCACGTGCGTACCGGCGACCGCGTGGAGTTCTTCATGGTCACGCCGGCAGACCGGTTCCGGCGGCTGGCGGCGGCCGTGGCGCCGCGCCAGTTCTTGTTCGAGTGTGCCCCCGAGGCCACGCAGTACGCGGACCTGGCGGGCGCCAGCCGCACGGTGGAGCATCTCTTCGGCGCCAGCAGCGAGGCGGGCTTTGTGGCCGACGGCCTCAGCCACACCAGTGCCGGCGAGACGCTCAGCTTTGCGTTCGGGCCCTAGCGTTTCCTGTCCATAGCACGGGCGGCCGTGGCGCCGCGGCCGCCGCCAATGCACGCGCCCTACTTGTACAAGCCCTGGATGAAGTCCGAGGTGAACGGCCGCGTGGGCCGCTGCTGCTGCCGCGACTCGCGGCACTTGCGGCACCGGGCCTTGACGACCCTGGCTGGGGCGCCTGCTTGTGTCGCCCCCACGCCGTCCGTCGCCCCCGCTTTCCCTCCTTTTTCTCTCTCTCCCTCCTCTCTCTCTCCCTCCTCTCTCTCTCCCTCCTCTCTCTCTCCCTCCTCTCCCTCACCCTCCTCTCCCTCCCCCTCCCAATACCGCTCCCCCTCTTCCTCCAGCGCGGCCCCCGCGTAGCCCATCGGCTCACAGCATTGTACACACTTGCCCTCCGTGGCCCGCCGCACCTTGCGGTCGCGAAACGCCTGGCGGCACTTCGTGCACAACACATACGGCTCGTCACTGCCCGCAAGCATGGCGCCACACCGCCGGCACAAGCCCCCGTGCTCCTTGGTCCGCATCTGCCATCGCCGAGACCGGCCCTTGCCCATTTCGCGGCAGTGCTCGCACAACTTGTAGAGCCGGGGCACCCGGCCCACTTTCCCGCGGGCGGACTTCTGGTCACGCGCCTTTTTCTGCACAAAGTCCTTGCCACACCGGTTGCACTGGGTCACGACGGTTTCCTCCGGCGCCTCCACCGGAGGGGGCGCCCGCTGGCTGCCTGGTCTCCGGCGGAGAAGCTGCTGCCGGGTAGACGCGCCCAGGCTCTGCGGTAAAAGGCCTCTTCGTTCGCTGCGACGCTCGTCCATTGCAGTGAGTGTTGTGGGCGATATCCTGCGAGACGAAGTAGTATGGGAGGAACAGATATGGCCACCAATGCCCGGGTCACGTGGCGCGCGGCATCGGATGCGGCCTGGGTCGTGCGGCGCTGTGCAGGACCCGGGCCCAGCGAGGGCCATTGCCGTAAATAAACTGGGAGGTAGAACGACCAGATAAACGGGATATTGTAGGTTGTAGTAGCATCGGAAGGTTGTAGTAGCACGGCAAGTTGGCAGTAGCGTCAAAATATTGTAGTAACACCGAAAGTTGGAAGTAGCATTGAAAGATTTTAATAGCATCGGGAGGTTGTAGTAGCATTGAAAGATTGTAGTAGCATCAATAGATGGAAGTAGCATCGGAATTTTGTAGTAGCATTGAAAGATTTTAATAGCATCGAAATATTGCAATCGCATTGGGGTGTGTAGTAGCATCGGAAGTTTGTAGTAGCATCGGAAGTTTGTAGTAGCATTGAAAGATTTTAGTAGCATCGAAAGATTACAGTAGCACCAAAAGGTTGGCAGTTGCATCGGAAGGTTGTAGTAGCATCAATAGTTTGTAGTTGCATCAGAAAATTATAGTAGCATCGAAAGTAGCATCAGGATCTAGTGGCATCGAAGGGCAAATAAAGACATCGGTATGAACTAGCACTTTTGCAGCGGGGTGTACATCTGCGCAGATTGGTGGCCCTATAGACCCGCCAGCTCTGGAAGCCTCCGGGCCATCCCTATTTCCACAATTCACAGGATCATTTCCCTCCTTCCATCACTCAACTCTTCAGATAAGATCAGCGACAATAAAAGACATGGACGCTTGCAATACGAAGATGTGATATCAGACACCAGGGTATAGTTTGACCTAGAATAGGTGTTTCCTCTTTCGCGCACGTTAATACTAATCTTGCAAGCCACCAGCAACTAGATATTTCTGCGCTCTTCTTGTCATATCCTTCTTGGTGGATGTGGGGAATTTGCTCCATGAAAGTTCAGTTAGAGGGCGGCAGATTCATCTCTGCTGCAACTGGCATTGACCCCCCGTGTAACTAGAATGCCTGCGAACAGAAATCCGAGAAATCAAAAGCGAGACGGGAGATTCTTGTCAAGTCACTACTATTAAAACAGTATAGCGGGTGTTGCCCGTATCAACCAAGAACGTAATAGACACAGAGTGCTGGTATTTTTGGTACTATTACAGAACACAGTTAAAACAGCAAGCTGGTATTTTTCTCAATACAGGTCATTACATGAAACATAAGCTAGCGGTGATCGTAAAAGTATACATCTTAGCGTTCGGACCCTAGTATCAGTTTTTGCCGACGATCCTCGAAAGCACCTCCTCCCTCTATGCACGTCTGTCGTGGGTGCCGTCAGATATCATGTCAAAACCCTAATGAAATGTCGTCCAACATCCAGAACTTTTCCCCATTTGATTCACCTAATCTTAAGACCAGAATCGTCTCCCATATTATTTCAAACTTGTGATAATATAGGGCATGAACACGTATGTTCTCCCGGGGTCCCTCACAGTTATTATGCAACTCGACATAGATGTCGATCCGCGAATCGACAGCCTGATTTCGCAGCCATACTTTGTTAGGCCGCCGACTGCAAAAAGTCACTTTTCCTATATAAACAGGTGTTCGCTCCACCTTCTGCAAACTCTCTTCCATCACTCCCTTCTTCACGAACATACGCTCCATCATGATTGCACAAATGATTTTTTGCTTCAGACTCATCAATTGCGTTTCGGAAATCGCTGCGCTTTGCCTCACAGGCTATTTTCTTGTCGTGCTCCTTATTGAACTCTCGGTCCAGGCAGAATCTGCCACCACAGACTTGAACGCTGTTCAAATCGAAGAATACTACTCTGGCACCTCTAGGGCTGAACCTGAGATTCAGACTCTTGGTAACACTAATGCTGATTTCATTTCAATTAAAATTGCTGCTGCCTTTTCTCCCTTTTATCCCAGATATTCAAAGGCCACAGAAACAGACTGCTCTACTGCCTTCTCTCCATCAAGCGACGGTAGCTTTTTGGAATTGTCCGACGGGGACACTGGTGCTTCTTCCGTTCTTTCTTTCATTTCAGACTCAAAGCTTGGCTCCTCGGCTGGTTCTTCTATGAAGCCAGCCGTAGTTGTAGACTGCACTGAGACTGATGAGATCAAAAGAACGCAAGGAGACTTGTTCCTGGACAACAATTCTATTTTCAATGGGGAACTTGAGATCCCCAAAATGGAAGCCATTGCTCTTCTGCCTGACGCTAACCCAGATATTGACATGGAGTCTGAGTGGCAAGTTCAGGGGAGAAAGCGCAGAAATTCTCGCAAAAGAACTGGCACAAAAGTGGAGACAGTTTCTGGGACTTCTGAAAAGAAACTCACCAGTGAGCCAGAATCTCCTGTCTCCAAATCTCCTTTTTCTAATAATCCTTTTTTGGTTTTGGCCGACATCGATGAGAACGACTACCAAGAACCACGCCCAAGCAGATCATATAAGGAAGTTCCTGGAAAGCTCGAGCCCTCTTCTTTTGAAAACGTGATTCCTGGCAGCTCTCTGGCTATGGACTTGACTATGGACTTGACTATGGGAAACTACGAGGTGCTGAACCTGAATGTAGTGACGAATAGCATGGACATGGCTTTCGAATCTATTGATGAGAAAGATCTGGGACTCAGCCAAGAATACACTCAGAATTTCCCTCAAAAATCTTCCCAAGACGCGAGAGAGGATATGGGCTCCAAACATGTCGGAACTACCGTTGAAATGTCTGATATTTTGGTATCTAATATTTCTGATGATGGTTGGAAAGTTCAAGGCAGGAAACGCAGAAATTCTCGGAAAAGACCTGAACGGAGCGTCACCATGGCGACAACACCGGGATTAATCCTGACTGATCAGAAGGGTTCTTTGGGGTCATACCCATCAATGAAACAGCCCTCCTCTAATTCTAATCCTTTCCTGGTGTTGGCCGAAATAAGCGAAGAAGACTTTCAAACCGCCACACCAAGAAGGTATTCATGTCTCAAAAACTGAGACAATTGCTGGCCACTGGGTCAATGGACAGCGCCGTGCTACTTTGATAGCCACATTGCTCGTAGACTGATTATTAACGGTTGAAACAGGCCGCAATTTCTATTTGTTTTGAAAACAAAAAAA
>NW_017387731.1:3736285-3784013 GCF_001664035.1 Metschnikowia bicuspidata var. bicuspidata NRRL YB-4993 | reverse complement strand
TTTTAAGAGACAGCTCCAGGCTGTTTCATAATACTTTAAGGGCTTGGGGTAATATCAATCAATGCGTATGACTGATCATAAAGCTCAAATTGTTGGTAATCTTTTAATTTCCTTTTCAGTAGCATAAATGTAGTTGAGTATAAGACAATAATCTGAGATTAGTGCTCAAAAAAATGTAAATACCATGAGCTTGAACTCAATGTTGGCCCCAGCCGACAACTCATTGGAGAACTTAACAAAATTAAATTGGTTCGTCACCACGATCTTCAAGGTCTACACCAGAAGGCGTGGCGAGTCGCAGGAAGTGGGATCCTTAAGTCCGCTACAACCAGCTGAGTTGAAGCGACTACTACAGGAGACCTATCCTAGGAGTCGATGACGTAATATCCAATACGTAAACAGATACGTGCCATGAGGACTGTCCAGGCCGTGACTAACGAAAGGGGACGGGCCGAGCTAAGACACTTGGTACGTAGCTGGGAGCTGTTTAAAGGTTTTTATATATATTCGTTATATAGTTTTGCCCCTTTAAGCAGATGAATCTACCAAAAAAAAAAAGAGTGTCGACACTTGGCACGTAGCTGGAAGCTGTTTAAAGGCTTTTTTTATTATAGTTATATAGCTTTGCTCCTTTAACCCGATGAATCTACTAAAAAAAATTGTTGTAAAGCTGAATTTTCGACATTGACAACTTGTTAGAAGAGGTTGACAGCATTGGTCAACTCATTAACAAAGAAGAGACGATGCTCGGCATCAAACAAAAGGCGTAATTTTGAAAGTTGTCGCACTCTATGCTTCAAGCCTACGTATTTTTGATTCTAATAGGAATGTTATAAATTATAGTATTTCAGAGGACTTGTTCGCAATATTCATCTGTTATAGCGATCAGAAGTTAACCAATCTCTGTAATGAGTGTGAGATTGTGCACTTTTGGTGACAAAAGATCGGCTTTCAAGCTCCAATACACTTAAGGGAAATGATAGCTCCTTAATATACTTCCTTTTACAATCTAAGAAACCTTGGGGGTTTGCTAAAGTCGTTCGCAGGGTTTATTCGCTTGGGGACCAGGAGGCAAAGACAAATGTACGTCTTGCCACCTTGTCAAATGAAGTATGGTCACGGGCCCTCATGAAAAATATCCTATGGAATAATAACATTTAGTTAATTTCATCCAAGTGATTGACATTGGTTATGGGCAGAAATCTTTTTGCGGTCACATCCTCTTTGAGAGATTTCGTGAATTGGTGCTCGCACCTTTCACCTGAGCCAATGTTGCGATCTATTATAGGTTTTCTTTATAGTTTTTCGTTAGTGGTTAGTGTTTATCTCTCTCCAGTGGCATCCTATAATACGATGTTTCTTTGAAAACATAAATGGATCTACCAAAAAAAAAATATCAAATCGATTTCTTATATACCACTACGAGGAATCTGTTGATTACAAAAAATGTTGACCCGAGAATCCTCCATTTACTCGATATCTTCACTGGTAGCGAACACAATCAATGTGAGAAATTAAAATAAAGTCTGGTGTGCTGGCAAAAAAAGTACATCAGGAGTTTTCAAAATCGTATCAAAAAGCACAATTTGCGTGTCATAGTTGTTCATGCAATTGAAGATGTTGAATGTGATGGAGAGACATGCAGTGAGCTGGTGATAAAAAAATGAATTCCGCCAAAATTAACAGACCGAATGTGGTAATCAAATTAGTAACTATCACTATTTACAATATTTAAGAGGATTTGTTCCTAATATTGATCTCGTCTTTTGTTCGAATACGTGCTGTACTCAGGTTTTAATAGACAATCTGTGTTTCCTGCATGCTGTTAACTGGTGGCTGTTTTGGACGTCAAAACGTTTGACTCCTTGATCTCACTATGAAAAAGCAGTTTACCTCAACTTAAAGTACTATTTTTTTATCTGAATCACTCGCTGTATTCGGAAGCAATTTTGTCTCAGCGTTATATCTCCGTGTTATGCTACATACCAACAGACATAGATGCCGATCCGCGAATCGACAGCCTGATTTCGCAGCCATACTTTGTTAGGCCGCCGACTGCAAAAATAATTTTTCCCATAAAGACGAGGGTTCGCTTCTTTGTCTCCAAACACTCTTATACCTCTCCATCTTTCACGAACATACGCTTCAACATGATTGCACAAGTAATTTTTTGCTTCCAAATCATCCATTGCGTTTCGGAAATCACCGGGCTCTGCCTCATTGGTTATTTTCTTTTCGTGTTCCTTCTGACGCTTCCAGCTCAGCCTGAGTTTATCGTCATGAACTCCACAGCACTCTGTGTTGATCAACTCCACCTATCCCCCAACGAAGTTGCAACTACTGAAGCTGAAACAGAGAAAACTACCGGAAATCAGGACTTTAGCTTCGTTTCTGTTGAACTGGCTTCTTCTGCTTCTTCTGCTTCTTCTGCTTCTTCTGCTTCTTCTGCCTCTGCTGTTTCTGCAACCACTGGCTTACCAATCACAAACATCAACAGCTTATTCACTATTTCTCCAGCCAGCGACGATAGCTTCTCTGGTTTATCCGATGGCGACACTGATGCTTCTTCTGCAGTCTCTCTTGTTTCAGACTCCAAACTTGTCTCTGCTGGTATTCCTCAGGGAGCCAAAGTTGTGGAGACTGACCAAAAAAACAAAGTTGAGGATCAAAACTGTCAAAATGGACTCGACTCTCATGACAATGGGAGGTTGATGGATAAAGCTGTAAACATTGCTCTGCTGCCTATTGCTAACCCAGATGAATCTGGGTGGCAAATCCAAGGTAGAAAGCGTAGAAACTCTCGTGAAAGGAACGGGAAAAGGACAGATATGGGAAGCCTGAGTGACATGGTCACTTTTGAGAAGATCCGTCTTCATAAGCCAGAAAGCACTGCTCCCAAATCCATGCTCTCCAATAATCCTTTCCTGGTCTTGGCCAATATTGGCGAGGACGACTATCAGAAGCCATACTCGAAAAGACAGTGCGAGACAGTTCCAGTCATTCGTACTCTTGAGTGCCCTCTTTATGACGAAACCACTCGTTCCAGTGCCTTCAATTTTGTGGACTTTGAAGTGGGCTCTCACAAAGTCCAGATTGAGGAAACAGTTGCGAATGATAAACTGGATATTGCTCAAGACTCTGCCCAAGCCTCTAATCAAGACTCTGCCAATGACTCTGCCCAGACTCCAGTTTTAAACTTGAAGAAAGTTGAGACTCCAGTTGAGCTGTCTGCTACTCCTGAACCTGATGCCTTTGACGCTGGATGGCAAGTCCAGGGCAGAAAACGTAGAAACCGTCGCATAAGACCGACAGAAAATTCTGTTGTGACAGCTTCGGAAAGTGCCTTGAAGATACCTGTGGTCAAACCCAGTTTTATTCTGAATCCTTTCCAGTTATTGTCTGAGATAGGTGATGACGATTTCCAGAAACCTAGACCAAAAAGACAAAGGAAAAAAGAATGTATCACAGCCGCCTTATTAGAAAGTTCTAAGGTTGATGTGGTACCAATTCTCTTTTCACCTGCTGGACTAATGGAAGACTTGGCGGAGGACAATCGGAACAAAGCAACACAATGTTCAACTGAGAAACTACTCACGACAGAAATCCTCACAACGCCCCTCGAGGAAAACAGTAGCAAAGACTCTGCAGAAAAACTTTCAGTGATCACTGTTGATACTACTTGTGATAATAATATTGATGAAAAGCAAGCCAGGGTTTCTGAGCCATATCAGGCTTCTGGTTTGCCTTTAGATATGTCCCGAAAAAAGAACACCGCCACTATCCACGATGATTTTGACTTGTCTCGCTTACGCAGGCACCTGAAGCACAAGAGACAAACAAGAAGCATCCCCGTATCTGTCTCGGTGAAAAATGACTGTTATATGCCCACGTTTGCACCAGCATATACGTGCCAATTTAATTCTGAGACAACAGAACAAAATGAAGGGTGGCAAGTGCAAAGAAAAAGACTACTGAGGGGATCTCGCCTGCTTGTGAACCATAGCTTGCATTCCAGCAGGGCGCCATCCTCGACTTTAGGTCCTGTTGAAAAGGTCTCTCTCCTTGATAGCTATGGCGGAATGGAGCCCATACCTGAAAATATTGTCATCTTGTACAAGAGAAAACGAACAGATGGTCTTTGAATTTTGGGCTTGACACCTATCTGGTCGATGAAGGTGTTAGACTTAATTATCGATCTTGTCTTCATGAAAAAAAAAGAACGAAAATGATAAAAAAAATTTAAAACATAAAAAAAAACAAAAAAAACACTCTTATATATCAATAAACAATATTTTCTGTGAGAAAACCATACAGTTCAGCAGTGGAATTGTAAGACTGAGGGGAGAAAAAAGCATATTATAATTTTCTCGAAAATACATGATGATGAAACTCTGTGATGTCTCGCACTCATCCTTTGATTATTCTTGTCTCTCCATGGTTTCTCCCCGTCTATTAACGTGATCATATAAATAAGGTAGATGTGTTTTCCTGCGTTATTTCAAAGAAGTCAGTGATATATATGAGAACAAACATGCATGTTGTTCGAAGTCTCTTTCAAATACAAGCTAATTGATTGAGTCGTATTTCAAGTGATGATAGAACCGTGAAACAAGTAACCATATAGGGAAAAAAGTTGATGATGATGGGGCGGGTACTAAAAGCGCAATACTAATTGTACAAGACCTAACAAAATAGATCTTCAAAATAACGTAAGTCATATTATATCTGACCCACATAATTCATGCTCAAGACAACACTATTCATGCTAGTGGTGAACCTTTCCGTTCACTGCGGACGAAACAAAAAAATATACATAAAGTACATGGACACGTGGTTCTTATCTTCAAGATCATAAATGATCTTAGGAAGCTACCAAACTGCGGCCTTGCATGTTTTCCTCAAACACCACATTAAACTCAGCAACAAATCCAAAGGCATTGATAAAACTTCAACGCTCGTAGTAGGCTTGCGATGCAACTAGGGTGCCGATCAACGCAGGTATTTCACATTCGAAAATTAAACGGCTTAAACTTGAAAGCAAAATTTATCAAGATATAACTAGCATCATGAATACGTATATTTATCTTGGAAAATAGTTCAAAAGACAAAACTGGGGTTCCACCTCAGACAGCTGTAATATGCAGATGCTAGCGATTGTTCCCATCAAGTTGCTCGCCCGTACCCCGCAATCTGGATCAGGTTTCACACCACGTCTCACCTTTAAAAGAAGGTATATGTAATCTTTTCTTGCCGAGATATGCCCAATTATATAAAGGGTGATTTGTTTTCTCATTGCGGTAGAGCAACGGTTGTTTTGGCACACGCTTGTAATCCGTTTGGCCTGTGGGGAGGAGGCATAGCTTCCCAGTTTCGGAAAAAGTACCCATATGCCAACAAGCTTTATGAGGACCACTGCAAAAAACACCAGAACCTCCTTGGAACATGCTTGTTGATCCCTGCTTCCAAGCCCCAGGATTTAGAAGAGGCAAATATTATAATTGCGTGTCTCTTCACTAGTGACTTTCAAAGCCTACAAAGTGAAACTCTTGCCCATACCCGACTGAGCGTGGACAGTCTCTCGAGTCAGCTACAAACCCTCAATAACGTAGAGAAAACAGAATGTGGGATACCCGTTGTCAATATGCCGCAGATCAACAGCGGGATCTTTAATATTCCGTGGGAAAAGACAGAGGCGGTCTTGGCTGGTTTCAGACTGATTCGGATCAACGTATATACTCTTTAGCTGACACATTATATTTTCTATAAGAAACTCACCGAGCATTACACACTGCTAACAATCTCGCTGGCGTTTCTCAACACCTCTACCATCTTCAAGCACTCCTTTCTCTTCTGCACCGTGAGATCATTCTCCTTGACCAAGTCTGCCAAGTCGGGAGCGCTGTACAACTTCTGTAACAACTCCTTCTGGATGTCGTCCTTGGATCTGGTGATCAACTTCAACATGATGGCCTTTGGCACAAGGTCTGCCACGGTTCTTTGAACGATGCTGTAATACGAGGCAATCAAGAGCTTGATGACCTCAGTCTCCATCTGCTCGCGCTCCGTCATTGTTCCAGTAGCACGCAAGACTGGGGGAGGAGCCTCCATCTGCTGCAATCTCTTTTTGTTTTTAGACGAGAAGAAGCCGCCAAAGAATCCGTTCGTGTCTTCTTTGCTGGCAGACGGCGCCGGGGTGGGTTGTTGTGAGGGTGGCAATGGCTTGCCAGACTTTGGGTCCACGGCGACTTGCGGCTTGGGGTGGAACTTCTCCTCGACAATGACCATTGCTTGGGAGCCCTTCAACAAGTCAGGATGCGCAGTGTTGACGTAGGTTTCTTCCGAACTGATGATGTCTTGAACGAACTTGTTTGTTGGGATCAAGGCGTCGCGCAAGAATTGGAGGAAGCACTGGGACAACCTCTCCTTCAACGCAGGATAGCGGGAATACTGGGGGTTGCTGATGATCTGCGACAAGATTCTGGCCAACTCGTCGAAAATCAAGTTGACGCAGCGCAAGGTGGGGTCTTCCATGCGGCGGATCTGCTGCTTGACAAGCACCTCGAAAGCCTGGGTCCCCACGAACAACGACGGGGCGGAGCCCGAGGTGTTGTGCATGATGGTGCGGATGTCCGCGTCCTTGATCTGGTCGAAAGGATCGAGGGCCTGGATTCCGTTCTTGAAGATCTCGTGGAACACGAAGGAGATACGCGCGCCGCCGCTCAACTCGTGCGAGGACAACTCCTTGGCCTCGCCGTTCAAGATCTCGTTGTAGTCTCTGGAGAAGTTGGTGATCATGTTCAAGGCAATGGACGTAGGGCTCTCCTCGAGCTCGGGGCCCAACACGGTCAACTCCTGCGAGTACTTCTTCAAGGAGTGCTCGATGCGCATCTTGATGTCCGGCAAGGTGCTCTTGATGTGGTGCAACAAGATGCCGTTCAACTTCTTGGCCAAGTACGGCGTGCCGCAGAACTGGGACTTGGCCTTGTAGGAGGGGTGGTTCTCGAAGAAGCTGGCCTCGTCGCGCAACGCGTCGCGGATGGTCTTCTTGGCCTCGATGTCGCGCTGGCCGCGGTTGATGACCGGGATGTATCCGAACCTCAAGGGAATGACCCTGCCGGCCAAGATGTCCACGACGTCCGTGCCCTGGTCCATCAAGTCCACCTTGGTCAACACGCCGATGGTGCGCGAGCCCTCCGGGTCCACCTCGCGCGCCAACTTCAAGCCGTCGGAGTTGGCCAAGTCCGTGTTGGAGGCGTTGACGGACAAGATGATGGCGTTGGGCTTGGTGATGTACTTCATGAGCATGTCCCTGATCTGGCGCTCGATGTCCTTGGGCTGATCGCCCACGGGCACCTTCGTCAAGCCCGGCAAGTCCACCAACGTCAACGTCAACACGTGCGGCGAGTAGATGCGCAAGTTGATGGGCACGGCCGAAATGCCCAAGTTCTTGCCCGTCTTGGCGTCCGTCTCGCGCACAATCTCCTCGCGGATCTCCTCGAAGTTGTAGAACCGCTTGTTGGGCAAGTGCAAGAACTCGCCCCACTCCTCCAAGTTGTTTTCTGACGCGTCGCCCTTGTCGTCGAGCAAGTTGACCTGGTCCTGGTCCAGCTTCTTGACGCCTGGTCTCTTGTTGAACAACTGCAAAACCAACGGTCTTCTGGTGACAATGCCGGTGCCGCGCGGCAAGAAGTCCCTGCCGACGATGTTCTCAAGCACCGACGACTTGCCGCTGGACTGCGAGCCCACCACGGTGATCTGGGGCAAATCCACTGGTGACGACGAGCCGCCGCCTAGCGGCGCCAACGCGTCCTGTAACTTGTTGATGGTCGAGATCAAGGTTTCGTCCATAGTGCGGCTTGTACTGGGAGCGGGATTTTATGGGAAGAACAGGTGTGGTTGGTGTTTTTGGATGGGGGCCTAAGCTTTGTGTGGAGCTTGCGGTGCCAGCAAGGGCACTGGGTCGGGGCGTGCGCGCACCGAAAGGCCGGGCGATAAGCGGTGTCTTGGGCGAGGCGCAGTGGAACATGGGTGCGACGGCTGCAAACGGTGGGTGCGGGTGGGGATACGCCCATGGATCTTGGGATCTTCTGGGTGCTGTATGGTTTGGGTTTGTGGGTGGTGCTGGGTTGGTGTTTGTGGGCCTCTTTGGGGAATAGTTGCTGGCGTATTTGGATTCTTCGTTGACCTCTATTTTTCAATTCTTTGTTGGCGTCTTTGACTTCTTTATTAGCTTCTTTGGTGGCCTCTCTGTTAGTATCTTCGTTGACCTCTGTATGATAACCTCTTCGATGACTTCTTCGTTGACCTCTTCGTTGACCTCTATTTTTCAATTCTCTGTTGGCCTCTTTGTTGACCTCTCTGTTGACTTTCGTTGACTTCTTCGTTGACCTCTTTGTTGACGTCTTTGTCGGCTTCTTTGTTGGCTTCTTCGTTGACCTCTTTGTTGACCTCTTTGTCGGCTTCTTTGTTGGCTTCTTCTTTGACCTCATTTTTCAATTCTTTGTTGACTTCGTTGACTTCCTCTTTGACTTCTTTGCTGACTTCTTCTTTGAACTCTTTATGTTGACCTCTTTGTTGGCGTTTTGACTTCTTTATTGGCTTCTTCTTTGACCTCTTTTTTCAATTCTTTGTTGACTTTGTTGACTTCCTCTTTGACCTCTTTGCTGACTTCTTTTTTGAAATCTTTATGTTGACCTCTTTTCTTTAATTCTTTTTTGACCTCTTTGTTGGCTTCTTCTTTGACCTCTTTATGTTGACTTTTCTTTTGGCTTCCCCGTTGACATCTTTCTTGACCTCTCGAGTATATCGCTCCTAGACCAGGACATCTGATCCTTTTCATATCTCCGGTGAAATCTTTCTTCGGCCCTTTACTTGACTTTTTCTGGAGCTCTCACTGTACTGCTTCACTCGGCTTCTCTGCTTGATTTCTGTACTTGGGTTGTTTTTGATATCCTTTTCTCTCTATCTTCCAGTCTTTGCTCGGCCTATCTCCTATCAAGACTGCGAATTGTAAGTTAAAGACCTACTATTGGGAGCCACCCCAATGTAGCCTTCCAGATTACTGAACGTGTTTTTCTGTTCCCTATTGGGTCTCATGCTTATTATATCAAACTTATGTTTTTGTTCCCGTTCGGTCTCATGCTAGAGTTTCCATTCATTCTCCCTGGCCTATTTTTTGGTCTCTTTAACCTCATTTCTATCCCACATGACCTGTGCATTCAAGGCCTTTTAGTTTGACGTCTTTTCTTTTTTTGCTGACTTCTTTTCAACTTCTGTTGAGAATCTCTCATTCATATGTTTTGATCCATTCATCCTAGTCTTAAGTGGGCCTTGTATTACGGCCTCTTACTTAAATTCTTCAAACGCTTCCGCTTGATTTCTTCGTTCCAACCTTGATCCCTAAACCATGCCTCGGCTTTGAGCTCTGCGTCTTATTCATTGCTCTTTTCTGCTATCTGCTTCAGGCTCAGACACTAAGGAGAAACACTGGGTCTTGGCTTATCCTACGACCCTTTGCCTTTTTCGAGTGATAAGCCAGTATTCTGTCGTCTTTTCCAACATTTTCACTAAAGACTCACGGGTATGTATGTTGGCTTTCTCAACATAGCATGCTATTACGGCCGCCGAATTGGAATTTCTTGAAAAACTTGTTTACGTAAACTCAATGTCTCCACAATCAACCAGCGCCTTTTTTTCTCAACTGAGGATTCCAAAATAGCTCTTTCCTGAGGCGATCAGTCCATGCAAAAAGACCAAACCATGCACCAAGGTTCCGAAGATATAAGATGTCATCATCTTCGAAGCGCCCAAAGATTCTTCTCTTTGCCCCGATGACCACAAATAACACACGAGCACATAGAACTGGTCATAAAGAAGTGCTGATACCATTCGCTACACCATTGACGAGCCTAGCTTTATATGAACATCCATTGATACATATATGTGTGCCCATTGAGAGGAAAATAGTAGAAAACCCTAGCTGCCAGCGCAACTCTCCTGTTCACTGAGGAACGTAGTTTTCCAAGAAGCTTTCACTCGCAGTGTAGCTGAACCCCTCGAAAAGATGATCCACATCAGGACCCTGTACATTGCTCCCGTCATACTCGCTCATTCTCATCCCCGTGAACTCATCGGAAAAGTTCTCTGCCAACGCGGGGTTGGTGATCAGTGGAACAAGAGGAGGCTTAGCCTCCTGGTCCTCCAAAGCGCCCCAATTAAGTTTTCGGAAAAACCGATGCTTCTTGAAAGCCGCCCATCTGTCGTCCACCGCCATCCGTTTCTTGGGGTCCTTCCTCAAGAGTTTGCTCAAAAGGTCCTTGGCATCCAACGAAAGATAAAAGGGGATCAAGGGGTCGGACTTCAAGATTCTCTTGCAGATTATCTTGCTATTGTCGCCTGTGAATGGAGGCCTGCTCGTCAACATGTCATACATCACACAGCCCAACAGCCACCAGTCCACCGCGTAGCCATAGGCAAGTCCTTTCAAGATTTCGGGGGCCATGTATTCTGGTGTGCCAATGATCGAGTGACATGCAGAGTCGTGGTCGTTGCCGACGTTCTTGGAAAGTCCGAAGTCTGTGAGGACAAGGTGGCCCTTGGAATTAAGAAGACAGTTCTCGGGCTTCAAGTCCCGGTACACAATGCCCAACAGGTGGAGATGCTTGAGCCCTAACGCCATTTCTGCAATGTAAAACGCCACGTCTTTCTCAAGAAACACGTTGCCAAGCTTGTTATTCACGGTCAAGTGGTGGAAAAGCTCTCCCCCCGGAATATACTCAAGCAAAAGATAGAACTTGCCCTCATCCTGGAGGGCGTAGAAGAGCTTGACTATGCTTTTGTGGTGAGTGATCTCGCTAAGAATCTGTCTCTCGGCAATGGTACGACGGACGTGGTTTGCAGCCACCTTCTCCTCGTGCAGCGCATTGGGGTCCACCGCGGGGAAGTCCGCCAAGTAATCCACCGAAGGCTTGTACTCAAAAACATCGACCTGGGGCTTCCGGATCTGCTTTTGTGCGTAGAGTTTGCCGTCCAGCCGGTCTTGCACCAAGTGTACTTTCCCATATGCGCCCTGGCCCAACACCTTGAGCGGCTTGAAATCGGCCAAGCACTTTTTGGGGGCAGCGGCACTTTCCTCCTCGGGAGCACTATCGAAGTCTGCCGGAATTGCAATTCCCCCGCTGTTTGGGGCGGATGAACGCACCAGGACCCTTCTATAGATCGTTGATCTTCTTCTACTAGGCGGAATGGTGGTACACACAACGTCGGCGTCTGGGGTTTCGTTCTGCACAGGGGCCGGGGAGTCGGCTTCGAAGCCAATCGAGCCCAAATCCGAAGCAAGATCTTCGTCGTCAAATTCGAAGAGAGGCATTTCGAAATACGCGAAGTGGAGCGATGTCTAAGATTGAAAGAATGTGATTCGGAAAACAAAAACCTGGGGTTTTTCTGTCCGAAAATCGCCCCCTTTTATGTTTGTCGGTTTTTTGTTATACCGCCGACCAGAAATTTGGCCACCTAGTAGAATTCTGGTATGTTGAAGCTCATACGGAGAAAAGTATCTGCCAATAAGCCCGCGATGACCGAGTATTCAGAAAACGCGTGGCCTACTACAATCGGGCTCGCCAATAGGATAGTCCCGACTGGAAAAAAACGGAGGCTAGAAATAAAACTCTGGCACGTCTAGAAATCGTTGTTTCTGCACGGGGGTTTTTGTCGGAGTTATTTTGGCGGAGTGTTTATTTCAACTTGAGGAATCTTGACGCATGGTGTATTTGCCTTTTGAAGGGCTTGGTTTATATATATCAGGAAATAATTAGGCACTGGAAGAAAATACAAACGTCTAGTTTCGAAGTGTAAAATCGGATAATTATTTTACGGACACCGGAGTGCTACGCGCTGACCAGATTCAATGACTGTAAACATACAAGTAAGCTACAGCATAGGCACCACGAAAAAAAAAACATGGCGGATGTTTCATTCTCCTACATGTTATGTTCGAATGGATATTTTGTCTGCTCGCTTAAGCCACGCCGCGTCTCGTCTGCGCATGTCTCACTTTGGCAACCGACCACTAATCATCGAAAAAACAACAGTTTGTCCTTTGAAAAAACCTGAAGCTATGCCAGGCTCACGTTTTTGGAGAAATTGTCTAACAACATTACGTAAAGTTCTCAAAATGTTATCCTGTGTCCGCCATGTCTGGCCACACTGCGTGTCGGAAACATGACTCAGAAAATTTCGCATGAGATGTGGGGCGAGTCAACCAAGATTTATTCTTGCGCCCAAAATTTCAATAACAGATTAATATTTCGCTTTTCAGAAAATTGAGAGCTTGTGCGGCATCCTGGAAGCTTGCCAAATTCCACTACCATCTCAAGTCGTGTTGCAAGCCGGCTGCATCTGAACTTTGCTCGTGCGCCCACCATACGAACGATCATTTTTTCCCCTCAGTGAAAAATTCAGAGCACGAATTTTTTTTCAGAGACGTTTTTTTTCCCAGCTTAATCAGAAAAGCAAGCAAAAAACACATCTCAAGCACAGCCAAAGTAACCTGACTTAAGTCTTTGTGTATTTGGCTTTCTTTCAACACGAGCAAAAATAAAACGATACACAAGGCCGGGTTTTTTCTTCACGAACAAATCAACTGCCCTAGTTTCACCTGTTCAGCTTCTGAGCTTTAGTGGTTTATGCCTAAGAAACCCTCACGATCGGACTTTATCCCCAACAAACTTCTTGAACCTGGATAACAGAACCTACACTTTTGTTTCTATTCTAACTTGCTTGCCTCGTGCCTTCTTGCAGTTCCAAAACCCTGTTTCTAAGTTTTTCACTATCGGTTGTCGACCCTCCCCCTTCCGCCTTTAGTGAAAGAACTTACTACCTACTCGGCTCGCTTCGTTATATCTAAGCGAATAGTCAGTCACCGCATTTGCTTGTTTTCTTCTAGCTGCAATACCCTTTGATTTCTTGGAGACGTTTCTTGCTACTTCTCTTTTCGTTTCCAAGTTTCACTGAGAGCACAACCCAATCTTTCCCACAAGAGCAAGTTTCAATCCACCTCGCCGTCACTAGGAATTGCGATTGCTAGTTCTCTTCGGATCATCATCTCCTGAACATCTCCTGGACCCTCTTCCATTGGCTGATAAATACCCTGACACGAATTACTACATGGTTGCTCCTGCCTACTCCCAAGATACCTATGTCGACCATGACTTGTCCACAAACTTGGACTCGACGTTTGCCTTTGAAGGGCCAGAAAAGCTTCTCGAAGTGTGGTTCTGGCCCTCGCCCGACCAAATCCCAGACACCGTGTCCAAGGAGGGATTGAGGGCCATTCCCTTGGAAAAGTGGAAAGCCATTTTGGACTTGGTCAACTGCAAAGTCTTGTCCATGAAGTCCTCGGCTGCGTTGGATGCCTATTTGTTGCTGGAGTCGTCCTTGTTTGTGTTTCCACACAAAATGATTTTGAAGACGTGCGGAACCACCACCACATTGGCATGTATTGATGAAATCTTTCACACTGCACGCTCGCACATTGCGGTTGACAACAGTTCTCTTGAGCACTTGACTTCTCAGTCGGCTTTCAAGGTGTTTTACTCGCGCAGATCGTTCATGTTTCCCGACAGACAGATCCACGTCCACACCGACTGGAAAAACGAGGTGCAGTTGCTCAACCGCCACTTCAAATGCGGAAAGCTGTATGTTGTTGGTGACTTCACGTCCGATGACCACTGGTATTTGTATATGGGTGGCTGTGGCAACACCAGACAGACCAGAGGCCACGGTCATGACCAAACATTCGAGATCTTAATGACTCGTTTGGATCCGGCCAAGACCAAGCAATTTGTCACCGAGCGTAAGCCAGGTGACACCCCTGCCACCGAAGACGACGATCTTGACTTGGGTCATGACCTCGGTCTCGCAACAATGGCCAGCTCCACTTTGGACGCGATCTTCAGGCCCGACTCGGCCCTGGCCAATTTGCCAATAGACACGGACTCGTACGCCATTCCCTCGCCGCAATTGAGCGACTCGATGGAGATGTCAGACGATGAGGTTTTCCCCCAGCCATCTGGGATCAAGTTCATCCATGATGCCTTCTCGTTCACGCCTTGTGGGTTTTCTTCAAACTCGGTGAGCCAAGGGCCAGAGGGTTTCTACTACACGCTTCACATCACCCCTGAGGCAGGCTGGTCGTATGCGTCCTTCGAGACAAACTACCCATTCAGCCTGTGCAAGCGGGTTGATATTGTGAACGTCTTGAAAAAGGCATTGGCCGTTTTCCAACCAGGCAAGTTCTCAATGACGTTGTTCAGCGACCAACTGTGCAAATGCAACGGCAAGCCAAACAACCCGTTTGCAAAGTTGGCTGCGTGTGACACGGAATTGAGCAAGTTGGGCTACAACAAGCAGGAGAAAGCAGTCTACGACTTGAAAGGAGAATACGACTTGTTATACTTGAACTTCGAAAAGCAGTCTTAAGCAGACCGCCAGCATGACTGCCCGGTCCTAAATCTTGGGGGATATCAGAACCACTTAGCTGGTTGCAAAAGATGATCGTCGGACATGGCATTCTTCAGAGGTGGTGTTTGCCATGTGGTCATCGGCAGTATGCAGTTCTGATACATTATTTAGACCGCAAATCAAACCCTGGCTCTCTTAAGGAGACGCTTATTGCATCTTAGTTACTTTCAGAAATACACTTCAGTTGTCTAGACAAACGGCGAGAGCCCTGATAATTGGCCCAAGCCAGAGATGCAGGTTGTGGCAGACGACGAATCACGAGCCGCGACTTCCACATCCTGAAAGGCCAAGACAGCACGCGCAGCTACTTGCAAAAAAAAGGACGGTAAAATGAAGATAAGTTTATCGGAAGTATAGGTATATACATGATAGATCTTGCTAAACTTAGAACTTCTTGCCGAACAAGATGACTTGCAATTGGTCGTACATGGAGATGACACCGGCACCGGCAACACCTCTCAAGATGTTAGCACCGCAACCCTTGAACAAGGAAGGGATACCCTCAGCAGCGACAACCTTCTTGAAACAGTCAAAAGCACCGTCGTACTTGACGGCTTGACCGGAGGTCATCATCATTCTTCTTCTAACAGTGTCCAATGGGTAAGAGGCAGTGGAGGCACCAGTGGTGACAGTCCAACCCAACAAGAAAGAGGCCAAGAAAGAACCCTCCAATGGGCCAACCAAAACAACAGGCTTCAAGGAGTCGTACAAACCGAAGTACAAACCTCTGTACACAACAATACCAATAACAGATGGACCGAAACCTCTGTACAAACCAGCAATACCGTCGGAGGCCAAGGTCTTCTTGTAGACGTCCAACAAACCGTTGAATTGTCTGCCCTCACCACCCTTGGTGGACTTGGCGTCGTTGGCCAATCTGGTTCTGGCGTAGTCCAAAGAGTAGACGAAAGCCAAAGAGGTGGCACCAGCCATACCACCGGAAGCCAAGTTACCGGCGAACCACTTAGCGTAGGACTCCTCCTTCTTGAAACCGAACATCTTCTTGAACTTGTCCTTGAAAGCGAAGTTCAAGGCTTGGGTTGGGAAGTATCTGACAACGTTGGCGGTGTTACCTCTCCAGAAAGAAGAGACACCCTCCTCGGCGGCGGTTCTCTTGAAGCACTCAACGATACCGTCGTACTTCTTGGCCAAACGACCTTGCTTCATCATCTCGTCTTGGTTTTGAATCAACAATTTGACTCTCTCAATTGGAGCGGCGGCGGTCTTAGAGACGGCGGCGGAGACACCGCCCATCATGAAGTCGATGAGAAAGGAGTTGTCAGACATTGTGAATAGGTGTGGAGAAAGAGATCTACAAGAGGAAAAAAGAGAGTGCGCGGGCAGACGCCGGATCTGTTTCGTTTATATATGTGAGGGTTTAGGTTTTTTTTTCCGTTTTTTTCTTTGATCCCGCGACATTTTGCTCGGTCCCTGCGCGGAAAATTTTCACTTTCGCGCTGTTTACTATGGCACGGGCGCGGCCCGGGGCACGTGACCCGGCGAATGTCGGGGCCTTCTGCTCACTCTCATTGGCTGGCTGGTCCAGATGCGCGGCTCCATGCAGGTCTGGCGACGTTCTCGTCAAAAGTTGGATGTAGCCAATTGGGTCTGGCTATTGGGTGTGGCCCTGGGGCCTGGCGACGCGACACCATCTCGGTGACGCGACACGATTCGTGGTCAGCGCCTTATCTAAAGGGGCGGGAGATATATGTATACGCAGTTTGGCTCCGCAATTCTTTTCGTGTTGTAATCTATTAATTTCATCTTTTTTTAGGAATAGGTTAGTCTATCAATCTGCCTCGTATTTTCAGAGCTGTTTTTTCATGCCGGAGTTGGTAGACCTACAGGCATGAGGGTGGACTTGGGCGTTTCGAAATGCGGCGCCGTGGACAACGATTTCTATGCGGAAAGATCACATTCACTGTTTGATTTTCTTTCACGTCTTCCTATACTATGAATGCCGGTTTGTACGGGAGCCGTTTATTCGAGCATCTTGAGATAAAAGTCATTACAATGAGTTTCAACGCTTGAATATGCCAAGCAATAACCGGGCTGGGTTTTCTCCATCAGTCCTCAATTAAGACTCCCACGGAGTTACCACATCTGTTCTGCGGGAGTGCCACAATGATCCGTTACCTGCAGGACGGAATAATGTCCCACTTGGACCTCGAAAGAGAGGTGTTGCGTCCGTGTATTGATGTTCTTTCTATCCTACTAATTCTGCATATGAGAGTAAGGAACATGAGTTTCGTGTCTCAAGTCTTTTCTTGTTCCTGACGAGCCCATCAATTTTAGAGAGACGCGCGAACCACATACAACAAGCGCTAATTTTCTTTTCGATTGATGTCATCAATTTCATACACACTAAAGCTCTATAAATTTGCCATATTCTTTTCCGGTACTTCCTTGGAAAACTTCTTATTTCCTTTTCATATTTTTTTTTTCTTTGATTTGCAATATTAGGTAAGAATTCTTATGTTTCGCCGAACACTAGTGCTCTGCCCTGGCCTCATTCAAAGAGTTCACCGTAGTCATTTCATGGAAATCAAGCGACGTTCGAATCCTGGACGACCGTTTTTTGCCGTTCAGACCGGAGGCCATGTCATCCATAAGTATGTCTTCTGATGAGTTCACCTTATCAAGGGGCGTTGTGCTCCACCGGTTCAAATTGTAGGTGTCGATGATTGACGAGTTGTCATTATAATACGACGTGGTGACACCTTGGCGACGAATAATATCGTCAGCCAGAATCAGGTCTTTGCCTGAAGTGCCTGTGCTCATATCTGGCGTGCCACTTGAGCGAACAAGAGTCAGTTCTTTATCGCTGATTGAGGGGTCATCCACGTTTTCTCTATTGGGATCAGTTGGATCATAATTTTTGGGGTACTTGTCAAATTCTCCTCTCTGCACACATTCCCGTATAATGTCCGAATCTTTGGGAAAGTAGAACTTTTGGAGAATATCGTAAATTCCCCGAGGTAAAAGACATACAACAATGCCAATGGCCAAACAAGACCAATACATAGCCAGCCCAAACATTATTCGGCCCACCTGGTAAAATTCTTCTGACCAGGTTCCTGCGGTCCAAATTCCTGTCCAGGCAAAAATCACCAAGATGGAGAACAAATGGGCAAGAAAAGAGAGATAGTCCCATCTATACTGATGCATCCACACGTACAGATTGGCACTAATACACGAGATGCATGTGACCAACATTCCCACATAGAACCGGTGGTCGGCGCCCAAGCCATTCTCAAGCTGGAAAGTCTGGCAATATGTCCAGTAGGGAAAAAAGAATGAGACAAACGACTGATAGAGTCCATCAAATGCATATATCCAGAAAGCTGTCTCTGTAAACTCTGTCCGCATTATTCCAGCGCGGTAAAGCTCTGGAACAATCATTGAAACTTTGGCACTCACATCTTGGTCAAAAACAGCAAGGAAAATAACCGGTAATGACGTGAAAGCCAAATTATAAAACATGATGTATGTGAACTCAAATAAGTATGAGCCATCAAAGTTGTTGAAGAGACTGTACCAAAACAACGCAAAAGTGTAATTGATGTTTTTGAAGAAGAAACTGGGGATCATTTCAGCGAACCTCTTATAAGACCATCTTCCGTGGGTCAAGAGAAGTCGTGTCAAGAATCTGAACTGACCAAGAGCATAGTCGGAAGACATTGCAGCTTGTCTCCCCTCCTCACCAGCGATACCAATACCGACATCTGCGGCTTGGATCATGGCGACATCATTTGATCCATCTCCAATGGCTAGTGTCATCACATCCAATGTGTCCTTCACCATTTTCACAACAGCCGCTTTTTGAGCAGGAGAAACACGGCAACACAAAACCGCACGACACTGCTTGCATAGAAGTAAAAATTTTCGTTTAATTTCGGGATTAGCCAACGCTAGTTTCAAGGCATCCCCATCAATGACCACTCCAAACTTTTCGTTTGGTGCAGAGTGGTCTTTTGCAGCATGCTCCAATTCCTCTTGAGAACCAGTCATTGAAAAATGTTCGTCCAAATAGCCATCGATCAATTTCTCAATGATTGTTTCCTCTCCGTCATCATGAAGAATATCGTGCTTGCTTCTATCTTCCTCCAGCACATCTGTTTTCAAAACTAGAAGATCCATATCATTTCCAAGTAGATTACAGGAAAACCCGATATTAATTGCTGTTTCAACTTTGTCACCAGTTAGGACCCATAACTTGATTCCCGCATTTCCAAGAATAGAAATGGATTCCGGGACTCCATCCTGCAATCTGTCTTCAATGGCGGTGCCACCCAACAATACTAATTCTCTTTCAATCGAGTCGGCGACAGCTTCCACCCGAGCATCGCGATCTGTCAATGACGAGGACGCTTCCAAGTACTTCGTGTTCCAAGCTTGGTATTCAGACCATGTAAGTTCCCTTTTGGCAATACACAACGTTCTTAAGCCTTCAGTAGCGTACTCTTCCAAATGACGCGAGGTCTTGTCAAGAAAACTAGCATTGTTGTTACCCTCCGAGAGTCTGGAATAAATAATTGAATCCGCTCCTTTACAAAAAAGGACAATCTTGGGCTCTTTGTCGGCGTCAGCACCGGGGATCTTCACGATGGCGCTCATTCTTTTCCTTGTGGAATTGAACTCAAGAGTATTGAGGACTTGATATTCTCGTTTTTGACCCTGAACACGAACAACATAGCCTCTCTTGGTTTTCCCTGCGAAGACGAAACCTAAAGACCGAGCTGTTCCGACCAAAGCAGCTTCATCTGGAGACTGAGCCTTCAAAATCATTTTCTTCGAATCCTTTGGATCTTCCTCGACAAGAACAGAATGACACAAGGATAAAGCAAGAAAAAACTCCTCATTGTATGCTTTTTGAGCTTCGTCCGAAGCTCCCTTGAGGTCCTGGACCAATTCTTTGGACACAAGAGTAGCGTCGCTATCGTATATATTTGCTGAAATTGATCTCAAATCTCTGAGCATTTCATTGCGGTCGTTGGCAATGGCTGCCTTTTCGATTCTTGCTTCCTCCTCGACATTGTAGCCCAAACGTCTTCGTAGTCCAGCTAATGCCTCAGTATATGCGCGTCCATAAGAAACGCCGTTGATAGTGCATTTTCTAAACTCCATGAGATTTTGTGTCAAAGTGCCTGTTTTGTCGCTGAAAATATATTCGACTTGGCCCAAGTCGTCTGAAATTCCCCAAGATCTTGGAAGACAGGGGAAGTTCAACTTTTCGTAATATAGTCCCAAGTCTGCATGAATGAAATAAGCTTGCAATGACTTGATGATTTCAATGGTGATGTACAATGAGATCGGAACCAATGATTGATACAAGATGAGGGCAACAAAGAAATTGACGAGACCGTTTTTGAAGGGAGACCCTGCGATTGTGCCGAATTCGAAATAATCCCGAGACGTGTTTGATTCGCGGTAATAAAGCCCACTCGCTAGCCCTGAGACGAAGCACATGACAAATAGTATGACGAAGTTGATGATAACGTAGTAGTTTAGTTGTCGCGAAATACGGGACTTTTTTGACGGGGTGAGGCCAGAGTTCAACATGATCTTAGTCTCGTCGCCGGGGAACACAACCACGCCGATGATCCACTTGGTGTTTCGGAGATAACAGCCTCGCAAAATCAAGTTGTTGATTGTGGCTGATTCTTTGTTTACCTCGCCGTCCTTTTCGTATACGACAGCGCCTTCGTATGAGTAGAGATTCGGCTGAGGGCCCTCACTTTCGATTTCGAAATTCATCTCCATGAACTCGTCGGCGCGTTTGACCTTCTTGGGGTCTGTAGAAAATGCAAGTGCTTGCTTGATTTTGAGATTGGTTTCTCCGTCGAGGTTTTTCGTCTCCACGAAGCAGCAGTTGTCCTCATCGCTAGAGGAGAGGATCAAGATGTCCGCAGGGACCTCCTCGTTGTTGTGAATACGAAGCACATCCCCTACTTTCACCTCCTTCCACGTCTTTCTCTCGAAAGCCAAGGTTTTGTCCCCGCCGTGGAACGAGGAGCGCACGGTTTGCAAGGACTTTCTGGCCATCCCGTGCATTGCGCCCGGGGCCACTGAGTGTCTTCTGAATTCAAGGGTGCTGTCGAAGCTCTTCCGCGCGCCGTCTTGCTCCGGCTGCGCCTGCTGACGAGCTTTTGCGGCCCGGCCCTTGCTGGTGGCATTGCGCTTCACCGCTCGTAGAAACGCAAGGAGTATTCTGGTGTTCCACTTCTTGAACCGCCTCCACACGGAGATTCCCATCTCGTCCACGTTTCGGTTGATATACACGTAGCCCAGGTCACTGTCCCGCACTTGCGAGAGAATGTGCGTGGCCTGGTTGTTGACCTCCATGTCGGAGGCCGTCCGCTGCGAGTCTTCCACGGAGTCTTTGAGCGCGGTGATGCAAACGATGACAATGAGCGGCACGGCCGCGAGCACCGGCGACGGCACGCCGAAAATGGAGAAGATCCCGAGGATGATGAGGAACAAGAAGTAGTTGTTGGCGATGTCGCGCGAGAACTGGTTCCAGATCGTCTTGGGGAAAAACGTGAGCGCGGTGTACTTGGCCGTCGTTATCTTGTTGCGGTGATACGTCGCCACGGGGAAGCCCGTCTCCGGGTCCAACAAGTGGTCCGGGAGATTGCGATTGAACACAATGACCCGCTTCTCGTGTCTCCGGTCCTTGGGGTCCTTGGGCTGTTTTGGGCCTGCGGGCTCGCCGCTGCCGTCTGGAGACGCGATTTCCTCGACAGCAATGAAAGAGTCCGACCCGCTGGCGTTGTCTCGCAGCGGCCCCCAGCCGTTCTTGGGGGCGTCGCGGGGCTGTTTTGTCGAGGCGTCCCGCTTGAATAGCTTCCGCAAGGTTTTGGACCGATTGAGGTTTTCTGCCCGAGGGCGCCCGGCCTTGGAGCGCGTGGTGCCCCAGCGGAGTCTCCGGGTGGGTGTGGGCTCTTTCTCGGCGGGAAACATCTCGGTCAACGGCGTGCCGGGGAAAGACACGGCATGTTCATCATTGAATGGCGAGGACGAGAGTTCCAGCGGGCTGGACTGCGGCGGCTCGAAATGTAAAGAGGGGGCGGGCCTCTGTTTTTGATTTAGGCGGGGCGTGTTCAAAATGCTATTTGCCGAGCTGGCCGAAGAGTCTTCCGAACGCCTGCCCGAGGCATTGTCCAAGAAGGGGCTCTTGGGATATGTGAAGGCGTCCATGACACGTGTTTAAAGTACAGGTGCCAGGCAGGACGGGGATATTTAGTTGCGAGGCGCTGATGCGGTTTTGGGGCAGCAAGCAGAAAATGAGAGAGATGTGCCCAGGATTGGCCGCGTGTCAAAAACCCGAAATTTCCCAGCGGACCGATTGTAGTAAGCCCAGGAGTAGTCCGAAAAAAGGAGCCGCGGGTTGAAACGCGGCACATTAGTGAGATGCGCAAGATCCGAGATATAGACTGGGTTGCGAGCCTAGTCGAAGGCGCCGAGCCTAAAACGAATAGCTACCGGGAATTCTGAAGAAGCTTTCGAGAGATCCTCGGCCCATTTTGAAAGACCGGAAAGAGATAAGACGGGGGCTAGTCGGACGATGCCCAAGGAAGGTGGAGCGACACCTAAGGGGAAATTACAGGAATGTGTGAGTCCAAGCTTGCCCTTTGCCCAAGCTTGAAGCATTCCTAACAAAATCAAGAAAATAAAAAAAACGAGAGAGGATACAGGAAACAACACAGCCCGAGCCGCAGACTCCGCTCCGCCCATGGAACGGGCATTGTTGGCTCCCTCCAATATTGATGAGCCTTGACTTGTCAAATCCTAGCGTGTACTGCCACGCGTCTCGCGCCATGCGGATCGCGGGCTAAGCACCGTGGGATGCAGGATCGGACTGGGTGCCCCGGCCCGACTGGTAGCCGAAGCCAGCCATGAGTCTGGTACTGTGACAATATTTCAGGTCCAGCTACGACACGTGTCCAGATAGAAAACAGTTTATTGAGCCTATTATAAATACAGGACCTAGGCGGAGCATGCATATGTTGGGCTGCACTGTGTAGCATTTCTGTCCCGGAACGCACGGGCTAACCGACTATCCGATCTTTGCACATAGCCAGCTGTCGCTGCAGACGCGCGCCACGGTCAAGCCGACATAGCCCGCATGCAGTACCGTATATCTTTATCAGGACTCATGAGAGCCAAGTGGCAAAAGTACCCTTTCATATATTCGCGGTGGTGATGCCATAGATAGAGTGAGAATATATTATATGACAGAATTATTCGACCTTCTCCTACCATCGATGCGTATCGCACAAGGAAATCCGTGCTACTGGATATGTCACTTTCTCGATACTTCGAAGAAATCTTGATCTGATACACTCTTTAATTCTAGACACCGCTATCACAGCTTCATCTGAGTCTCCAGAGTAATTCTCGCGCATGCAAGCGATCATATTCGTTCTGAGTGCGTGCTTCCATTGTGGGATGATGGGGACAACAAAAATTCTAAGGTAGTAGCTCTTATAATGGATATCTAAGCCTGAATACCGGCGTATGATTTTCACTAATGCCTGATACCTTGCCTCCTATTCTCTTTTGCCCGATGACTCACTCGCAGTCAATGACAAAATAAAAAGCATAGAGGACCAAAACAATTTGGGCTCCCACCTACAGACTAATAAACAGCAAGACATACCTGCGTCTCAATCAATGGGATTTTATGATACCAATAAGTACGTAGTAGAAGGAGAAGAAGGGCACCGAGACTCCTTCGTCTCGTCTAAGCGCCCGGAAAACACATCCGTATCTACTCTGCGACAGAGAAAGACCCAGCTTTCACAGACACAAACCTAACCTAACGAGCATTTACGAAGGAATGATGTTCAACAGTCGCAAAATTTCTAATGCTCTCTTTTGACATTGTCAGTATCGGGATTCGTAGAGACAATCAAGCCTTTTTGGCATACATCTCTGTCCATTCCTTGGCCACAGCAATGGCTTTGGCCTCGTCTGCTTTCCACTCCTGTGCAACGTCGTTTGCCAAGGGATCGTCGGGATTGGGGGCGCCCAACAACGCCTGGATGCTCAACAATATGGTTCGAATCTGCAAAGCAGGCGACCAGTTGTTCTTCAACACATCGAGGCAGATTCTGCCCAACTTGTCGATATTTGGATGATAGATCTTTGTCAAAAAGCGAACTTTGGGCGCACACATGGGGTAGTCATCCGGCAAAAACAACTCTAACTGGAATTGACCGTCTGCGTATGGCGACGACGAGGGCCCATCTATAGTCACCTCGAAGTAGCGTAAATTTTCTTCGGATGGCACAGCGTTGATGCCAGGGACAGGGTCCAGCACCAATCTCTCGGTTTCTTTGATAATTCTTTTGGGTAAAGCCGCCATTGATGGATGGGAATAATGAGGATCGGCCCACGACATTGCAAGGGCAAACAGAGTATGGGGGCGGTCGTGCGAAGTTCAGAGAGACCAGACTTGTATTACTTTGGCAGATAGAATGGCTACTTCACCGAGCAAAAACACATATACGTCCCATGGCACATCTGGATATTAGCTCTATGAGATGTAGTCATCTCTCGTGTACAAGATTTCTTGGCGTAAGATTTACAACTATATGTGAATCATTTAACGTGAGCACCTGGAGCACTTTAGAAACCCTCTCGGTCCACGGAAGCATCAAAGAGACAATGAGCAGACAAAAGCCACGTCCTTCTGGCTCGAATCATGCTGCCCAATTACATAGACTGGTCACTAAACGAAGAGGAACTATCACAATAGATAAAGGCCTTGAATTTGAGACTGTTTAAGATGGGTCAGTATATCCATCTGTCTCTATGGAAGTGCGACCTGTATCTAGTCATTTGAAATTGCACTAAAAGTCGTACTCTTCCTCAGCAAAAATTAACCAAGTCATATACTGAATGCTCTGTATCGGACAGTTATTTTGGTGGCTAAGGTTGCATAGCTAAGCTCCAGGAGAATTGGCGTTTTTCCAGAACATGTTGAACCTGATGCACCCAAGTTAATGTGAGAGTCACGCAGGATTTAAAAGTGCTTACACTCCGTAGTTGTCCACAGACACCCCTACTTGGCAGCAACCATCCTTTTCTTCCATACATAATACAAGTCTCTAGTAGACTTCAGGCAAATACAAAAAAAAACACAATTTCAAGATTGAAAGACAACAATCTAATCCTAGCTCCTTGGTCCTGCAAAGTCACCCTCGTCTAGAAGGTTAATCGAATATCTCCGGGTGCGTGCGCTATATGCAGTCTAAAGTATGACCTGATTCTAAGTACGAGTCTTCAACTCTTGGCTTTACGAACTCCTGCTCACATACTATTCAGCTGACTGGAAAAAGGCCATTGTGTTCAAACCTTCTTTGAGCCGTGGCCCATGTTCATATTCAACTACTGAATCAAGTGGTAACACATGCAACGACAGGTCTCTCCAACAGTGGCTGGCGTCCACTCAGCAGTCAGCTCATGTCAAAGATTATATTCGAGTATGCTCAAGTAGATCGTTGCATCTACTTACTAGAACCGTAGAGAACTTCGGGTCCGAAACATCCGAAATGATGTACCCCATATAATAGTATGCAGGTCAACGGGCTCATATGGTGTGCTTATATGCGATGATCGCCACTCATTTACTGACCCATCAAAAACTTCAACTCACAATGCCTCTTCCACAAGGCTCTCCATTCTCACACAAGATCATTGTAAGTACTATCGCTACTGCAGTTGGAATATATGGTTTCTGGCTGACAGCAAAAGACTTTGAATTCGTCAAGTTTGTGCCTCGGTCGCCCGAAGAGATCGAGATACGCAGGAAAGAAAACATCGGTCTCCAGATTAAACACCTAGAAACACGGACCTTGGATTATACTCCAGAAGCGAAAGCCCGAATTGCTCAAAGCTTGAAAGAGTATCAAACAATGACTGAAACGAAGGAGCCTGCCGAGAGCTCGGATTGAGTTTTGTGGCCCAGTTTTGACTGCGATGGGACGTCATCACTGAATGCTTTTGGTTTCAAAAGTGAGTAAGGGGGCTGCCTAATCTTTATTATTTATTACATGATTGACGGAATAACTTTTTGTCTCATACATCGCATGCAGCTCGGAGTCGTTCTCATTGTGATGCGCATGATTACTTTTTGAGAATGGCATTGCATAAATTCGGATTGACAAAAGCAGGTCTATTCCAATACGAGATAGTTTGTGTCGAAAACATAGTGTATCATAAAAAAAAATACATCCATCTTGCTATGAAACGTCTGTGTACCTCTCAATTTTAAAAAATGGACCAGAGCCGTCCTCTCAGAGGATCTATACTGATTCCGTTCAGTTTGAGTTTCATTCTGAAATTGATAAAGTGGAACGAAGCTAATAATATGCTTCTTTGGTGACGAATTGTACTCTCATTGCGGATATATATTCGGAAAGAAGGTACGAGCGAAAGATTACTGCTCCGTCATCAAGATTACTGACGCATCACAGAAATAGAAACAAATAAATTCCCCTACGCCAAGATCTCTGGGAAAATGAATACTAAGAACATACGTGATTTGACACCATTCACTTTTTTTCGACTGTGTACTTCGTACGCAATGCAAAGATCTACTCGACATATTATGAAAATGTGTGTAAATTTGGGCAGTCACAAAAGAACAAATACAACATTTAGAGGAGTGTACGCAACTTGACAATAACGTTTGTCGATTGCTTTCATGTAGTTACTTGTCTGTATAGCATAGTGTCTAATTTCACTTAAAGGAAAATGAACACAATAGGAAACATTTTGAGGGTAATCAAAGGAAGTCAATCATGTTGCTGGAAAAATTATCTACCATTAATTCAGTACAGTTAAATTGTACTGATCTACACAAGCCATGAAGCCTTGGAGTAGAGCAAAACATAACGTATCGCTAGTCGAAGAGGATGCTTGAAGTCTGTGGCCACAGTTTTCAGTCGTCAACATGCGTGAACCTGGGTGGCCTGTTTGGGTTTGCCTTTTTTTTCATTTGTGTATAGTGTAAAGACGGTAATAAAGTGGACCAGATAAGCAAATCTGTTTTTCGAAGTACGAGTTTTTTTTGACACATGAATTGATCTGCTACCTAAGCCAACGTGCTGTGACTTCCCATGACAATCAGCATTAACATTATATATTGGGCCCAATATTGTCATTTGCCCAGCTTCCGAATAAAATTTGTTTGCCCAAAAGTTCCATTTTTTGAACAATGGTGGAGCGGCGGTGTTAGCATTTCTCCTGCCCTATGATATGAGCTCCAAACGATTAACGCAAGATTCAATTCACGATTAGCGCTAATACGCAAGTCCCTGGCTAAACCACCACATTAAGCCCACATAGATTTTACGTGGCTGAACAACTGATATATGAGACTCCAGCGTGTACTGCTTGATCAATCAGACCGCACAGAAAAACGGTCATCAAACGAATTGATTCCACACACCAGCCCTAGTCTTCTCTCATAAGTTTCTTAGCCTTATAATACTTTGGTTGTAAACCCGAAGTTTATCAAGATTCCAAGACAAAGATTCATTATTCTGCCTCCATTCAAGAATCTTTAATTTGCGAGCTAGTGGCAGAAAGCTGTGTCCAATTTGGGAGGTATTTGCGAAAAACAAAACAGCCCTTTCCTTCGAGTCTTTGGACTCTAAAAATCTGGAGTTTTCCGTTTCTTCCAGATTCCGAGACCTTATCCCAAACAGAGGATTTCTCTGGAACATCTCGTTTGATGCAAGAGTTCACCGCGACGCGATAATCTCTTTAAAAACGAAGTTAATCCACGATGACAGCTGTAAGATGATCTAGATGTTAAGTGCACTAGCAAAAGCATTCGCGATATTCTGAAGGTTTATATCATCTTGTGCCGAGCTAGAGTTCACGTCTTCTCTCCTGGAACCCTCGTGAGCGTCGGTCTTTAAACCAGAAGACAAAGCACCCACGGATCTATCGTACTCCAGCGTGAGAGCCTCGAGTCTCGAAACTTGATTGGCGCTGAGCTGTGGCCATCTAGAATCGTCAAGGGCAGAGTCGTCGTTGAAGGCCGTAGCCTCAGTCACTTGTGCATCGAGGTAGTCCTCATTATCAGGTATATATGAGAGCATACTTTGCATATCATCTGGAATAGCAGAGCTCCTGTTGTTGTGAATGAAGTTCCTGTTGTGGACGGAGGTTTGGTCCTTCAATTCTGTCAATGGGACCAATGAAAACTGAAGGTTATCAAGCGGACCTTCAACAAGACATCCTCTTTCTCTGTAGTGGACAAGGAGGCGGTTCCATAATTTGTTGCGGCTCAAGGATCTTGGGTTTCCGAGAATAACCATTCCGTACTTGGCGCGAGTCAAGGCCACGTTCAAACGGCGGGGATCCGACAAAAAGCCGATGTTGCGGTCTTCGTTAGCACGCACACAGGACAAGATGATGAAGTCCTTTTCTCTTCCTTGGAAAGCGTCGACGGACTGGATTTCAACCTCTTCATATTGGGCTCTCTTGGACGCAATCAGAGTGTTGAGCTGCATATAGTGTGCGATGTAGGCCCTTTGGCCCTCGTAGGGAGTGATGACACCGATCTGGTCTGGTCTGACCCCGTCCATGAAGAGCTTGCTGATGATCTTCTCCACATTCATGGCTTCGACGCGGTTGAGATACGAGCTTCCGTTTGTGCTTATCTCCTCCTTGCCGTAGTTGACCCAGAACATCATGGGGAAGCCAGGGACAGGCCACGGAAACGTCAGGCGAGCCCAGGTCCTGTCCTCCAGCGTGACGCCATTCTGGAGCGAGCCCTCGTAGAACATGTTGGACGGGAACTCGGACAAGGCCGGGTTCATCCGATACTGGATCTCGAGCCGGGAGGGCACGTGTCCCAAAGCGATGAGTCTTTCGAACAAGGACTGGGAAAGGCCCGCCTTGCTGGCCCGCTTGTCGATGATGACGGGGCCAAGCTGGTGGTGGTCGCCCACGAGAATCAACTGCTTGGCGCCCTTGACGACGGGAATGAGGGCCTCCAACTCGCAGGCCTGCGTGCTCTCGTCAATCAACACGGTGCTGAACGGGCCTGCGAGGCGGGTGTCCATCGCCCCGATGCACGTGCAGCAGACCACGTCGGCGTTCTTCAAGATGGCCTTTTCGCTCGCGCGCAAGCTGCCCAAGAGCTTGGCGAGCTCCTTGGGAGGGAGCTCGAAGCCCTGCTTGTACTTGGCGTACAGCTTCTGGAGCTTGGCGGACAAGCCCTGGGCCGCGAGCGACAGCGAGCAGTTGTCGAGCATGGCGGAGTCGGTGTTCTCTCTGGTCTTGGCGTAGAGGCGCACGGCGTTGATGCCGGCGGCGCGCAACTTCTGGGAGAGGTGGTCCACGGCCACGTTCAGCGGCGCACACACAAGCACGCGGGTCTTCTGGTACTTGGTGAGGTAGTAGATGATGGCCGAGGAGGTGACGGTCTTGCCTGTTCCGGGCGGGCCCTGGATCAACAGCAAGGGCCGGCGCACGGCGGCCTGCAAGGCCTTCTGCTGGGACGCGTTCAACACGCTCGAGCCGGGCACCGCGAAGTTCTTGGGCACGCTGGACTTGAACTCCACGTCCACGACCTCGTGGCCCAAGATGGTATGGTACAAGTGCGCGCTGACGGACTTCTCGTCGGTGGCAAAGCGCTTGACGGCCGCCAACATGCGCGCGTAGGGAATGCCCTTCCACATGAACTCCACGGTGAAGCCCGTGGTGGCATGGGTGGGCGGCGGCAGCGGCAGGCGGCCCAACTCCACGGTGAAGAACTCGCTGCGCGCGGAAGGGAGCAGCACGATGCGGCCCATGGCCGCCCAGCTCTGCGGGTCCGCAGCGCCAAACTCGCGGTGGTGGAGCTGGAGCTCGTCGCCCACGGTGACCAAGAGGTTGTTGTTCTCGTACGTGGAGAGCACGAACTGCACCTGGGGGGCGCCCGACGGCGCGGAGCCCCAGCGCAAGCAGATGTGCTCCAAGGCCTGCGACTCCTTCAAGCTCTTGTCGCACTCGGCCTCGGCCTCCACAAGCGGCACCCACGAGTTGTGGTACGTGGCCGCGTCGTTGTAGCGCAAAAGCACCGGGAGCAAGCTCTCGGCCGGGTCGGCCACCAGGTCCATGTCCGCGATGCTGGCGGCCTTGTTCATGCGCCACTGCGCCTCGAGCTTGCGCACGCTTTCCGCGGAGAGGGGCCGTGTCTCGGCCATCTGGGCCGGCGGCGGCGTGGGCGCCACCCAGGAGAGCAAGCTGCGCCCGTCAATGAGCGGCTGCCACTCGCCGGTCTCCCAGTTCATGTCGCGCTGGTGCGCGCAGGGGATGCGGCACAAAACCACCACCACCGAGTCCTGCTTGGCGGCTACAAAGCCGAGCATGAACACGTTTTTGTTGCCGCAGTTGTAGCACTCGAGCGTCTCCGCGCCCAACGGCGACGACTCGTTCAAGCTCACCGTGTTGTGTTTGGACTGCACCAAGTGCGTGACGATGTGCGAGCCGGGGAGCGTGCCCTTGCCGTTGCAGAACCACTTTTCACACGTTCCACATTTGACCGAGGACGACGGGCAGTCGAGCCCACAGTATGTGCACACGTACGGCGAGCACGTGGCGGCCGCGATTTCGGGCGACGCGCCGTCCGTCTCCCAGTGCTCCGCCAAGGACGGGCTGCCTGCCGGCGCTGACAGGGGGGAGCCGGGTTCCATTTTCACTGAGGGGGTGAAACTAGGTCCTGGTGGGCAGAACGCTGGCGAGAATTTTGATGCGCTCCGCCTGCACACAGCAAGCCCGCGACGGGCTGCCTGCGGTGGGAGATAATGGGCCCAGCTCGGGCGTGGCCCTGGTGGTATAGTATGGGTATGGGTTTTTTTTTGTCTTTTGATTTGATGGTATTGTTTTGGTTTTTTTGGTTTTAATCTGGGTGTTTTTTGGTTCGGGTGGTTTGCGCCAGTCTATGTTTACTATACTGTCCATATTTATCTGGGTGTAGCTTCAATTAGGGTGCGTTTCAATTCTCTGTGGCTTTGAATTTGGTTTTTGGTTCTTTTCTTGTGTTGGTGTTTCTGGTTTAAGTTTTCTGGTTTTTCTTTTAATTTGCTGGCTTGGTTTTGACTTGGGTGTTTTTTGGTTCCGGTGTTTTGTTTCAGTCTATCTTTACTATATTACTGTCCATATTTATCTGGGTGTAGCTTCAATTAGGGTGCGCTGAATTCTCTTTGGCTTCGAGTTTGGTTTTGGTTTTTTCTGGTTTTTTCTCTTGACTTGCTGGTTTGGGCTTAATATGGATGATTTTTGGTTCCGGTGTTTTGCTTCAGTCTATGTTTACTATACTACTGTCCGTAGTGTAGCTTCAATTTGGGTGCGTTTCAATTCTCTGTGGCTTTGAATTGGGTTTTGCTCTTGCTTTCTTGCCCAAGTCTATCTTCACTAAATGGATGACCTTATTTCGGTCCAGTTAGTTTAGGTGTAGCTTTGACTAGATGCGCTTCAATTATGCCGTGGCTTTGAGTTTTGTTCTTGCTCTTGGTGGTTTTGGTTCCGGCGATCTTGGCTCTGGTGCTTCTGGTTTCGGTGATATAGTTTGGTCCAGCTTTCGTTTTGATGCTGTCCTCATTTCGGTCTAGCTAGTTTTGGGGCACATCAGCTGAAGCTAACCATACCCTTCTTTTAATGCGGTTTAGTGCTGCTCTTGATTTTGCTCGGTTGCTGATTGCTGCCACTTTGGTTTTGGTGTTTTCCAAGGGCTGTTTTGGAGTTCGTGCTGCTTTTGATCTGGGCCAGTCTTGGTTTGATCTCTCATATTTTAAATCTCTTCGATTTTGGTCCTTAGGTTTTTTTTTTGATCCATCTCTTATGCTTGTCTAGCTTTGGGTGCTTCGATTTAGCTTCTCTCGTTTTTTTCCATTCGTTCTCGATATTTCAAATCAGGGCTTTGTTTTGATCGTATCGTGCTGCAGTTTTGCTCCCGTATGATTTTTTCTCTGGTAAACAATATCTGGTCTCTGTTGAAACCTTCGTTTCTTCCTTTTTTTACTCGCTTCGACCTTCAACCCGGATACCGGTTCTGTTTTTTTTTTTCAATGTCCTCTCTTGTTTGTGCTTGGTGAATGTCACTTGTAGAGAAGACGATATTTGCATGGGAGCTCCGGATTATCTATTCAATACATTGCTTGACTTCAGGTTTGCTTATTTCACATTCTCACTACTACAGCTTGATGATCTACGTTATTATGGCCTCCCCAGGCCACCACTCGTAGATTTGCCAATTCCATGTCTTTCAAGCAGACCGTGTAGATTCCTCAAGAGGTTGATGCGGAATAAGCGCATAACGGGGTCAAAATAATTTATCCCAAGCATAGTCTCACTTGTATTCGAAAGACAATTCGTACACGCTCATCAACTATGCCGTTATACTCTTCGTGGGAACCTTTATAGCGCGTCGACAGGCCGTCTTAATGGAAGGTGACGGGCCGAGTTTTGGCACTAGGTATACATTTTAAAGAGCTTTTTATTCAACGATGAAGACTTCAAAACAGATGGTACATCATTATTTATTGATCGCGTTAACAAGCCTATATCAGATTCTTTGAATCATTCCCCAGCTGGCCCCAAGACAGCTACTGACATCGAGTCAGTGCTTTAAAATGGTAGTGCTCGTGAAAACTTGACCGCCCTGATTTTAAAAAATGTCGATCTCTTCAATAAATTAGTTTTTTATTCCTCCCTTTCGGCCGTGTACTCGACATAGCGGCCCAATTCACATAGCCCGCAGGTGCAGCGAATCAGGGGTTTTCATCACGTAGGTAACTCAAAGTGTTCAAACAAACGTAAATCATAAAACGAATATCTGTTTTATGTTCTCATAATAACTAGTTTGGTTCAACTGGCCATGCATTCCATCCATCCTGCACGTACTAGACACTCGTCTGAGGCTGGAATCGTTTCAGGATGAATGCCAGCTTTGACTAAAGTTAGACGCATGATTTCGTCCGGCCACATCTGCTTCCTCGGGTCGATATATTGAGCCTATCGTTTTCGCTGTATGGTTGTACCAATATACACCGCCCCATCTGCAAATTCTGCCTTCCCCGCTTTTCTATTGTAGATCCGGCGAACAATCACCTTATTGCGTGGGGAATCCTGAAACACGCCACACCGGAATTAGAACACAATATGCAGTTCCCACACGGAATGTAAGTTGCAAACCTACCAAAGCTTCCTGAAAACTGTCTTGGCACCTGAACGGCCGTCTCACAATACTTCGGCATTATCTCATGAGTGCTTGGAAAGGTAATTTCGTGGGCAATTGTCAACAATGCATGCGGACTTTCCCAAATTTTCATCCTGACGTATTCTTTTGGTATTGCTTGACTAGGAGGGAATCCTGTCAGCGAAAAAAAAAAAAAAACAATCATGAAGATTAAGCCTGCTAGTTGTGAATGAAGCATTGCTGACTCAATTTCATGAGTTAAGCTCAGCAATACAATGGCCCAAGTGGTGGAGGGTGAAACTACTCCGGAGCGTCGCCGAAACCACAGTGCGCCGCGTGTATTAAGCGCGGAGATACGCCACATACTTCTATAAAAAAAATCCTCAGATCGGTTACATTTATCCAAATTAGGTCCAGTCATGTGTGCAGTATGCAGGTAGTGTACCGTGTCTCAGCAATCACCATTCATCGTATCCGAAGACAAACCAGTGGTGCTTTCACAGTTCATTCCAGAATTACTCACAGGCCATTACAGCTGTCTGACTTTTAGGCACAAGTGGTTTTTTGAGTTAAGTGTTTTGTGAAGTGGGGGCGTCGCTGTACGTTTACGCCACATTTCAGCGCTACATCTTCTAAGTAGTGAGCCGCGCATATTCTCTGTTTGCCCATTCCAGCCAGCAGAATAGAACAAGAATTCAGCATTCTCAAGCCAAAGAGAGCTGTTCTCCATTTCCATACGCCCAGACTCGCAAAAAAATCTTTATTGCCTCTCTGCCCATTGAATTCCCATCTTCATTTCTTGCTCAATCTCGGATTTTGCCAGTTCTACTACTATCATGTCCAGCTCGCCATTTCATACGAGTCTACTAAAAGACAAGGCCACCCCCAAGTGCGAGGATGTCATGGTATCACGCGATTCTGTGTCCTGGACTCAAATGGCATATGTGTACATCAACAACCAGGGCAATATTGTGGGTGCTGATGCCAACCAACGTCAAGAGAGTATCTTGATATCTGGGCTTCAATCGTGTCACGTCCTGATAAACACTTTGGCAAGTACTCATCACCTCCGGCGGCGATTTTCGAAGAACAAGCCTGAGTTTGAGATGAACGGACATGAAGCACCGCCTGCGCTATTCATACGGTCCAACAACAACGATAAATTGTATTTGGAATTGACATCCCAGCCCCAGTTCATCTCCATTCTCTCTTCTTTGTTAGCATGGCAAAACTTGAGGCCCCAAGGCCTCGCCAAAAAGTGGTTCTCTGAAAGAAAAGGGCAGGATCCTCATCAGTCTCCCTCGGACTCCCACGAATTGCTCGTGTGTCGGTTTAAAATCTACGGACCTATCCCGAGCAAGTCAAAAAGCGTACACCTCGTGAGCGGGCCTCGCGCGCCAGGTTATTTTGAGGAGCTGCATTCCCCTGGATCTTCGGGATTCTCAGCAAGCTCTCTGGCAGAGGGCCTGGTTCCTGAGGGCTGGTTCTATACCATGGGAGTACTCAAATCCAATGGCATGCTTAACTTCATCACTGAACTAGATGGCACCTTGCTCTATTCCATTGACATAAACTGTGTATTTTCTTCTGAAATTCGCCAGGTTCATCATTCCATCTGCCACTCTCCAAACACCTTGTTCATCGGCCATATCAAAGAATTACGGCTCAACAATGTTGTGAAGAGCACGACAACAATCACACCAGAAAACACATCTCCAAGCTTGTTGCTGAAGGAGGGTCGTCCTGTGGTAAACAACTCGCGAATTTTGATCGAATTCCCTCTACACATTGATCTAGAGGACTGGTTTGTGGGTTTGAACTATTTTTGCAGACGCGAATACATTGGGATTTATGACGAGAATTCGAGGTTTTTGACCCCTTGTCAGACTCGTGTTGTTGACCTCGAAGGAACTATTGATCCAGGCAACTCTTCTGAGTCTGGTATGGAGAGTGAACCTGAATCCGCAGTAGATCCTAATAGGACCTATACTTCAATTGGGACATCTGAAACTAGGAATCGGCATGGATTCAATAATACTGGAGGAGAAAGCTTGCCACAGAAATCTAAACCGAAGCTAGCTGACTTCACAAGAGATCATCTTCAAGTTTCAAAAAGAGTGACTCTTGATATCATCGAGGCAAACCTTGGCAATATTCCAATCAACATTGGTTCCGACGAAAAGGTCTACGCAGAAGTACTCATGTGGGGATATCCATGGGCGCGAACCTCGATTGTAAACTATACTCAAAACCCTTTCTGGAAAGAAGAGTTTTCGACTGATCTTCCGGTTCTGACTCAAATATTGCGGATTGTCATAAAGCAATGCTCAGGAAACAAAGGCTACTCACATACTGATAGAGTGCTTGGCCAGGTCTACATTACTCCTGACATTTTAACTCAAAAACTACGAAACTTGTCCACAATGATGGTGGGAACAAACAGTGGAGATAACATAAGCGTTCCTTGTCTGCAATCAGTATCCAGCAATTTAGCTGCAGCTGCGATGGCGGCGCCGCAAAACAATAATATTGTCCGCTTATCAATTTATGACGAAAACAATTTACCTGTGGGAAAGTTGCTTCTCACAGTTGATCTCAAGGAATACTTTATATTGCCACCTGCAGAGTTCCGCAACTTAGAAAACATGTTATCCAACTGCCCCATGAAGCAGCTTATTGAATTTTGCAACAATACAGTGAGTACCAGCGAGATTGAAAATGTCAGTTTCATTCTCCTAGACATTTTTCAAAGTCTTGGGATTGAAGAGGAATGGTTTAAATCGCTTATTGATGTTGAACTTGTGGCTGTTGATAAAATTACCAGGAGAAATTATCAACAAAAGAAAACAAATCTGGCTCAAAGCACTAACATTTTTAACACCTTGTTCAGGGGCTCGTCCATTTTCACAAAGTCATTGGAGAAATACAACTTTAGGGTCGGACAAGAATATCTTGAGAAGGTGTTTGGTAACTTTTTCGAAAAAATATCGACTGAAAACAAGAATTGTGAAATTGATCCAAGGTACATCCGATTACAAGAAAAGGCTAAACGAAAACGCAAAACCCTGGATGAAAATGCGGATTTTGATGACAGCGATTCAGAAAGCTACGATTCCGATGAAGAAAAGCAAGAAGAAGAACGAATCAAACAGATTGTTGAAGAAAATTTTGTGAATTTGTGCGCTTATACAAAGGATATCTGGTCAAAAATTTATCTCACATCCAATGACTTGCCCTCACAAATCAGAATTCAGTTAAAGAATTTCAGAACCAAAGTTGACCTTGTGTGTGATCCGGAGGATAAAACCACGTCATTGAATTGCATGAGCGCATTCGTATTTCTTCGTTTTTTCTGCCCAGCAATTTTGAATCCGAAATTGTTCTATTTGACAAAAAATCATCAAACGGGTCAGGTTCAAAGAACTTTAACTGTAATTGCAAAAATCCTATTAAATCTTGCTAACAGACAACAATTTAGCCCCAATAAAGAGGCCCATTTGGTCAAGATGAATGAGTTTTTGAGAAATCACGAACACGAAGTACTTGACTATTTCGATAAAGTTAGCGGGAGAAGAAACGACTTTAATGAAAAGATTTTGGATTTGAGTCATGAAATGAAACGATTTGACTTGGGATTGAGCGGAAACTCGGCCTCGAATGAACTTCCTACCACACCTTATCTTATCGATAAGAACTTACGTCTAACGGAACTAATCCATCTTTTGCAACTTAATGGAAGTTCATCTCGCCACCTGAGAATGGCCCTGTCAGCATCGCTCAATAGTTTTGCCACCACAATTAACCTGGATATGTCAACGAGACAAAACAGCGTGTCCGCAAGATCACCACTGCTTATGATACAGCATGAAAGAGTGTCAAGCCTTGAAAGTGGCAATGATATTCGCCTCAATAATGACCGAAACGTATATCAAATTGGATCCCTAGAATTCGAAAAGTCGGACTTTTTGGATCTAGCCGGTGATAATGAAACGGAAGGGTTCATCAAGTCGTTGTGCCGAAGCAACGAAGAAATTTTCTCGTTTATAAATTCAAACGTGACACTTAAGGATCTACAGGTGGAGAGTGCCAATTTGGGCAAAAAAATCAATATCTTGGCTGAAAGATTGCAGCAAGCCGAGGACTGCTCCAATTTGAAACACGACGATACCCTTTGGGAAGCCTTCGTCGACGATATCTTGCAGAGAGCTTGTCTCAACCTTAACAAAAATTGCATTGCCTATTATGAGCCCGTTTTTCAAGGCGCCCGGCCCCCTAACCATAAACTTTTGGTCGACAATGCTCTTTCTGCTGTGAAGCTTAAAATTACATCGGAGCTCAAAGGAAACACATCGGATACATTTCCGTCAGGAGCAATTACGAATATGATGAGGCGTAACACTAAAAACCCATTCAAAAGGTGGCTTAAGAAAGAATGATGTGCCTGAATTGTTCCAAAATTCGAGAAAATATCTATTGCTATTCACGACTCGAAAGTCGCCCACCTTATTACATGGCGTGTTATTCTGGTACAATTGCTTACTTAATGAAAAACCGAAGTGTTGCAAAAATAAAGTATGGGGGATCAAACATCTCCCAGGATTCTCAAAAATTTGACGTAGATGAATGTTTATACCCCATACGACATATGTGCTCGATAGAGACGACACGTGGTCATTCGGAAGGCTTCGGAAAAGACAGTCTAATTTCCCCTTTAGATAATCATACTCGCCACATACAGCAATAATTATAAGAATGACGAAACAAAACAATGCAGAAAAAACAATCGTTTTTTAAAGGCACCTCAATTGCAGATAATCAATTATATGTGAAAACTGCGAGCCTCCTCGCAGGGCAACAAAACTATTTCTCCCTCAGCCTCCGAGGACTGCGGTCACCAAATCGCGGTCCGCACAGGGTAGTCAGAAAGAAGAAAAAAACCTCGTATATCCGGCAACACCTTTCGAACTAGACACGGGTCCGCTCTCTAGCCAGTCAAATTTATTCTCAGAGCATAATCAAAATGGCTTCTGAACAAGAAATTCTTGCCTCTTATCCACAAGTGTCTGCTCCTTCTGGCCAGACAGGGTATACGTCAACTTTAACCGACGAACAAAGACAGATCTTGGCGGAATTCAGATCAAACTTGGAAAAACTTGGATACACCGAACGTCTAGATGACGCCAACTTGCTCCGTTTTTTGAGAGCTAGAAAGTTTGTTTTGGAAAAGGCCACGGCTATGTTCGTCGACTGTGAGACCTGGAGAAAGAACTACGGAACAGACACCATCTTGCAAGATTTCCATTACACCGAGAAGCCACTCGTAGCCAAGATGTACCCTCAATATTACCATAAGACAGATATTGATGGTCGTCCTGTGTACTTTGAGGAGTTGGGAAAGGTGTACTTGCCAGATATGTTGAAGGTCACGACGCAAGAGAGAATGTTGAAGAACTTAGTGTGGGAATATGAGCTGTTCACTAAATACAGAGTACCAGCATGCTCCAGGAAACAGGGCAGCTTGGTCGAAACTTCCTGTACCATCATGGACTTGAAAGGAATCTCGATTTCTGCAGCGTATCAAGTTGTCGGATATGTCAAAGAGGCATCCAAGATTGGGCAAGACTACTATCCTGAAAGAATGGGAAAGTTTTATTGTATCAATGCTCCATTTGGATTCTCTACTGCTTTTAAGTTATTTAAGGCCTTTTTAGACCCTGTGACTGTGTCCAAAATCCATATCTTGGGCTCATCATACAAGAAAGAATTGCTCAAGCAAATTCCCGCTGAAAACTTGCCCAAGAAATTTGGTGGAGAGTCAGACGTCACCGAGGAACAGTTATATTTGAATGATTACGGTCCTTGGAGAGATCCTCAATTCATTGGCCCCGAGGGTGAGGCTCCACGGGCATTTGAATGATTTGCTTGATTAATAGCTTCACTAAGTATAATAGACCGATTTGTTTAGCTGTTCATCGTAATACATTAAATTTTCAAGCTTTCAACTTCAATGATATAGCTTCAGTGGTCCATCGAGTATTGTTAGCTAAATTCATGTTGCCGATCACTTCATCTCAATTATTCAAGCTTTAAGAAACAAAACACAAAAAAAGCTAATGTTGAGCCAAAAAATGTTTTTCTGGTTTTGTTGTGGATGTCGTTTTGTGCAACATAATGTATTACTCTTAGTTTGTAGCCAATATCTTCACGATGCATTATTCACTTAGGTCGTGAAGAGTTATTCTCATCGATCTTCTCATGGTCAGTAGTTTTATCGAGCATCATTTTGATACTCCAGTCAGGATCTTCTGAAAAAATCTACTCTTCTAACCCACTGATACTTTCTGAAATTTCTTATGGTTCTCTAAAATCGACAATGTCTGATTTTGCCTATTTGTTAAGTCTAGACGAGCGGATTTATTTCTGCTTCGACTATAAAAAGACTTGCAACTTTTTACAAAATTGCTCCCATAAAACCTTGCAGACAATTTTATCGTCTTTCAAATAAAGGAATGATTACATGCTACCAAGTGTGGGTCTATAAAGCTTAATAAACGTTGTCCGGTCCAAAAACAGTATGCTCTTAGTAGGATGGGCGTGAGTAGCGTAACAGTGCGCAGACCAGCACTTGGTCTATATTTGGGAGCTCATAAAGTAATTCGAATAAATATTGAATATTCTTGTTCCTGTGAAAGGACGAAACCAGTCAGAAAACGGACCGGAATACAATTCTTGCTAATTTTTTGGCAGAGAATGTTTTATAGAGTCGCTAATTCCTCCTGACGTTGAGAATTCAATATTTTTCAGGTTCTTGATAGTTCAAGTTAAACGGCTATTTGTATATTTTCAATAAAAGCATCCGGAGAACAAAAGAATTCTCCTAGTCAAGACATCTACTGAAGTTGTGGCTCATGAGGTTGATATAATTACCTGTCTAAAATACAAGGAAGGTGTCAGTGCAGTATTGACTGCAGACATGATAACAGTAATGCTATCTTGTCAAAAGCAATACTGAACAGCCTCGTAGAAAATTCAGCTTCACCATTCAAAACTTTCAAAAATAAAAGGCTTCGGGAAGATATCTCAACGTAATCGTCCCCTCACAATGAAAGAAGAATGTATATCTCCTTTTGGGTTCAACTTTCCGTTCCAGTTTTCAGTTTTTTTTTACTAAACTAGTGATTATCATTGCTTATGCCGATTAATGGTATTTTTTTTGCCAGTCACTGTGTTCCGTTTGTTTTTGTGAAGTTTTATTTTCTTGACATACAAACTACAAAATCTTTATAAAGTCTTTCACCCAAAAAGTCCCTCTCAGAAAACAAAATAAAAATGATCACATACAGTGACCAAAATAAAAGTTGAATACCTTACTGATGATAATTTTAGTTAGCCGCCAAACCCATAGTAAATTGTTAATGTATCAATAGACTAACAATTAATGAGAAGAAGTTGCAGCCATGCCAATGATCCTGTATTGAGCGTGCACCATGAGAGTGATATCTGGTGCCGACACTTCATAAGTGGCCATACAACCGTTTATAGTCCAATTCAAAGTAACCTTGACTTACTTATGACCCCAGGAAAAACAAAACTCTGAGATAAAAAGGGGGCAAAGCTTTTTAATGAAATTTTTTGTGATAAGAGTTTTTTCGCAAAAGTCCCATCACGTCTCTCAGCTCGCGCTCGCTTAGAGACCAAGGCGCGCACCACTCAAAATAGAGAACCGCGTCTCGATCAATTCCTTAATTGTATCACAGAAAATAGTACAGTCCATACCTAGCTATCATGTCCGACTCAGATTTTGTTTTTGGCGAGTCGCTTCTTTTTCTGCACACTTCTCCTGCCACACTTTCTACTCCAGATTCGGCAGAAAGACCGCAAGACACAGATACACTTGATGATGGTTTGGAGTTTTCACAGTCTCTTCTTTTCCAGCAACACCCACCTCAGCCACTTAATACTCTATCACGACAGACACCTGAAAACTTGAACAAACATGAAAGAACTAAAATGGTAAAGCTCCTAGATGGATCCACTTTGGAGCTCCGCCCAAGACGCAAAAAACAAGTCATCATCGAAATTGAAAAAGATTCAGATGATGCTATACTTAACATGGATAAACTTTATGAACGCGTGAATAAAAGAGAGGAGCTTCGAAACTCACAAAAAGAGATACGTGCTTTGAAGCAGCAGAGTCAAAACATCAGAACCTCTGAACTGCTGCATCTATGGCTGGAGAAATACAAGCCAAAGTCGTTCATGCAGATATGTTCAGCTGGTAACGAGCGGCAGTACTGGCATGTTAAGAATTGGCTTAGTAAATGGGGACCGGCAGTTTTTGGTCATGAAAAGAGTGATAATGAGCCTCTTGACAGCTTGGGTAGACCTTTACGAAAGATCCTTTTAGTGCATGGACCGCCGGGTATTGGGAAGACAGCAGTCGTTCATTTGTTCGCACGTCAAGCGGGATACTGTGTTGAAGAGCTCAATGCGGCCAACAGTATGAATGCTTTACAAGGAGCAGAAGCCTCAGACGGTGCTGGTAGATTTGCCAACGCCACCGCTGCTTTGAAACTTAAAGTCAAAAATGCGCTTACAACTAATTCAATCACCTCAAATGGGAAACCAACTTGTCTCATTGTTGATGAAATTGATTCCACTGCCAACGCTAATGAAATCGTGAAGGTTCTCTCTGAGTTGGTCCGTGTTGACCAAGCCAATAGAAGAAAAAAAGAAGACAAAGAACTAAGGAGAGACTCGAAGAAAAAGTCCAGTAAAAAACCTTTTTCTTTGAATCGTCCTATAATATGCATTGCGAATGATATGTATAACACGGCAGCAAAATCTGGTGGCCCCAATCCCATGGAAATTCTTAGACCCTTATGTGAAATCATCGCCTTCCGGAAGTCAACAACTGGTTCAAGTGTGGGAGAAAAGATCAATGTATCTGCACAGAATTCGGTCATAAGATTTCTTATGAAAATTAGTGAAAACGAAAATTTAGGACTAGACCGCAAAGAGATTGCTGAGGTCTTTGAGATATGCGATGGTGATATACGTGCTTGCATCAACTACTTACAATTCTCCAGTCGCAAACTAGACTCTGATTTACATTCGTTTACCCCAGACGGTGAATTCTGCAAGAAAGACTCTCTGGTTTCGTGGTTCACGTTAGTTGATCAAATCTTTAGCCGGAATCAGACTCTTTCGAAAGAAGAAAACTTCGAGAAAATGCTTAACCTTGTATTTTCCGGCGAGGGCAAATCAGCCGCAGCTTTTTCCCTCGACAAAGTCGTTAGAGGATGCTTCAACAAATATCTAGATGTTGTACATCTACAAGATGATTCTGTGGTGAGGCCTGCAGAAATAAGTGACTGGCTATTCTTCTATGATCTACTCACAACCCAGAATTTCAATTCTCAGTTCTATCCTACTCTAACTAGTTTGAAGTTCTGGTCTTTGTTCAGTGATATCAATCCACAGAAATTCAGAGATAGTGATGGTTTGATTCCCAACGCACGAAACCTAGATTTCAATTCACGTGAAGTATTGAAACAGAACAGGTCCATCGTGAAGAAGCTTGCCGATCTGGTACCTGTCAATTCCAAAGTGTCACTATGCGGTATGTCATCTAACGGTAGCTTCTACGCATCTGAGTTTATTCCCTTTCTCGACATTATGCTTTCACCAGAGATCGGTTCTTCCAAGTCCAAACTATCACTCAAATCGCATGAGGCAATTTTGATCGAAAAATTGGCAGATTTGATAAAGAAGCTCGACATCAAGCTAGAGTCTCAACGAGATATTGAAACAAACGAGGTATACTTAATGTATGGACCAGACTGGGAGAGTATGACAATGTTCACGAGTGGAGAGCAAGACATCGATCAGAAAAAGAAGTCGTTGAATATCAAAAGACAATGGCTCTTTCCATTACTACAATCAGAACTTGATTCGCTCGCGAGCACAGGGCTACTTAAAAGACAGCGGGCCGAAATGGACCAAGAGAAGAAAGAAGCCAGCCAGAAAAGAACAAAAATGGCCACTTCGCTTGATTTTTTTAAGGGAAGATATGATGACTTGCTGACGAAAGTTGCAACGGCTGCTAAGCCGATCAATAGAGAAGCAATGAGAATTTGGGTGAAGCATCACGAAGGATTTTCTAATGCTGTTAGAAAAAACATTGGATGGCACGAACTATGGAACTGAGACGATGTGGGGGTATGTGCGAAAGGCGTTGTTATAGAGGAACGTAAGTCAATATTTAGTTGAGTAATTCATTTACCATAAAATTGCGGGTCTTAAAACATCCCTCCCAATAGCTTCGGAAGGTCTATGTTGGCGTATATGTGGCCTTATTTACTTCTAATGTAAGGTCCGTCAGATATCTTGTCCAACCCCTCATAGAATGATCTTATACAGGGTTTTCCCGATTCATTCCCGTGATCGGATACTTAAGCCAGATATGATTCCCTATGAAGATTTAGGACGCCATTCATAAATAGGAATACAAACACCCATATATCCCGCGAAGTCCCTCACATCAGATACTTACTCAAACAGTACGTCCTATTTTAGAAACCCCATTATGCGCACCGTTCCCTTCCGCGCATTATGAAGCCATAGACAATCTACCTGCACTGTGGAAATATCCAAACTAGCATGAACAACTATTTCTCGGACTTCGTGAGTAAATTCGGAGGACATACTTGGGGATCGACCCTGTACAGCGAGGTTGATAGCAAGGTAAACAACACACCTCGAATTGGATTTGTGACCCTTTACAATCCTTCTTGGGCAAACGAAAATGACGAGAGTCTTGATGGCCTATCCAAACAAGTTTTATTCTTCGTGGCTCCTCGAGCCACAGACAACCAAAGCTTTGACTCTAGGGCTCTGGAAGAGCTAGGTTATAATCCCGTTCGTGAGCACTTAAACATTGTTGGACTTCTTCGCGGTACATGCTCTTTGATGTCGGATTTCGGATCAACGGCTGGACCGGTCACAATAGACATTAAAAATGGCGCTATCATCGACATAGAACTAGAAAGCGGGTTCTTTCTTGCTATATCTTTGGTTACAAACACAGATGAAAAACAAAAGAGAAACATCTGTGTGAAACAGCTCATGAGTGCAGCCCAAAAGAATCACAGAATATTCGAATTGATTAACCTGCCCTTAACAAATCTTGTACAACTATATGGAAGAAAGCAATCGAGTGAATTGCTCAAAAATTATTGGCAGGGTTTCTTGAATAATTTCAATTTTGAGCAGGCCACTTCGTTCGGACCTTCAAAGATCTTGTGGCCAAACCGTCTTAATACTCGCGGATTTTTTGATTTTCTCCCTAAGAAGTGCTACAAAAAATCGTCAATAAGACTAAATAAAGCCATTTTATCAGAGATTGATAAATTGGTTCTTGACAATAATGTTAAGCCTTCGGGGTACATCGTGGCAAGCATGGACACGCTTTTGACCAAAAATTCGGGAATTATCCACATGAATTTAGGCGAGAAAAAAATGCTAGATAAAGATTCAGTCATTTGTGTCTATGAAATGTTAGAGGATGTCAACGCAAGCAACTGCCTTAATTCTCTGTTCTTTTCTCAGCTAAATAACTCTCAGGATATTTATACTCTGTTGAGCAACAAGTGGCAGCGTGCATCTGAGACCCAAGAGCACCAACTGGCTCATTCGCAACCTGAAGAATCTGAAGATGAGAGCTTACAGACTAATGAGTATCATATTGATGCTGTTAATGCTCTTGCAATGCTTAATCCCCTCAAACTTTCCGAGTCACTTGTTTCCCTGCCTCTCAATAGCACGTTGAGAGGGTTCAGGAGCCTTGGCCAAACAGTCACAGAACAAGTGCATGAAGCTCCAAACTGGTTCAATCGAATGAATTATTTTGCAACCACTCATGAATCTGAAAATAATACTGTAAGTGCAAACCAAGATGACAACATTCCGAGTGTTGACGACGGAGAATATTTCCTAGGACTAAATGGAGATGAAATCACAAGGTTTCTAGTTCACATCCCAACCATTTCTCACAACAGTTCCTCGAATATATTGGAGTACCTGTTGGTAGCTTATAGACGAGGAGATATAATAACTGTGCTTTTCTATGAATCCGGATATGAGGTTCTAGACAGTGAGTCTTTCTATTTGGATTTGGAATCATGTGTGCTAAACCCCTTAGCAGAAGTTATCAGAGAAAATGACCAAGACCTCTTTGCACCCTTGGAAAACAGTGTGGGCTCTTTACTAGAACCAATTGAAGCAGCAGTACATTCTAATACCGAAGAACAAGAGTACGGCATTGATAACAATTTCTTCTTTATTATTTATGACTCAGAGAACAAGTCTTACGAAACATCACTTCCAGATTTCCAGGTAGCGAGGCCGAAGTTCCGAGACTTTGAGCAACAAAAACCACAATTGGAACGGATTATGTTTCATCTTCATGATCACTTGGTTAAGCACTATATCTTTGAGACCAAAGAACGCATTTTTCAGACAGACGGCATGGTTTGCGAGCAACTTCATAAATTCTCCAGTAGCAAACATAATGATTGGCTATTCTACTCCATGCGACATGAGAAAAAAATCATAATCATCATTCGAGACTCAAGCTACAAAGTTAAATCAAAACCTGTTTTGAACCCGGAGAAAACGTACCTCATGAATATCGCTGACAGAGTCTACGGTGCAGCCAACTATGGATTTTTAGAAATCTTAGGCGGAGATGTTAAAGTCTGGCTCGGAGGGCTAGGTATGGGCCCTGAAGAAGAAAACATTGAATGATTGAATGTTCATTGCAAGACATGTATAGTTTATCATCAAATAGGCTGTTTCAGTGCTGAGAAAATGATCACGGGGTCTTACCCACCCACTTCAAGAAGTTGGGCACATCCTTGGCAACAACTGAGTTTATAGACGACCTTGCGAGCCATTGAGGCACATTGCCTTTGGCATCCGAACAAGTTGTCATAAGCCACAGAAGATTTGTACCATCATACTCAAGTCTTTCCACTGAAGTATACTGTGCGTCAATCAAGGTGGCATCTTTTGTAGCGTTTGGGATCAATGATGGATCAACGGCAATACTTATAACAAAAGCTGTGCGTTCATCGGTGCTTTTCAAAATATGCACTAAATTGCTGAACCTGCGTCTTTTCAATGGCCACTGCAACTTATAAAACGTCTCGACTAAATAAGAGAAGGATTCGTATCCCTCTGGTGTATCCTCCAATGTGTATGCAGAAATATCGAAGTCATACAACTCTTCAATATAGTGCTGTTCATGAACCGTATGACAGTCTTGTAAGTCCTTGGTCGAGCCAATGCTGTACTTGAATAATTGCTCCCACAAACGTTTACGCCCGTCTGGAGAGAGTTCTTCGAATGTGTTCAATCTGGCGACCCAAAAGTCATTGTTCAAGTGGTCCTTCGTGCGAACACCAACCTCGATCTTTTCCTGAGTTTGCGGCACATCGTACTTATATATTCCGGCAGCTTTCCAGCTTTGAATCAGATCTGCTATATGCGCTGCGTTTTCTAATAACAGGCTGGAAGTCACAGTATCAAGGGATTTGAGAGGTGTAGAATTCATGTGGGGCGGGATTGGGAAGAGAGTTGACGATACGCGACCGTGCGGCGCTTTCCGCTATTAGTATTGAAAGCACAGCAACCTAATTTTTGCCACCTGAAGCAAATCTTCAGATTCCCAGGGGATTTTGGTGCACAACTTCTGGTAAATCTCTCATCCTTTTTTTGTAACCCATGCTTGACGTAATACATCTTCGTCGTTTACTCTCCAATTACGAGACGTCTAACTAAAACTTTGTTTAGTGGTGTTGTCTTACTTCATGCAGCACATTCAGGGGATCATTCAAATTCTTTCGCAGCTAAAAGCTCGGGTGTGCACCGGCCCTTGTCTTCTTTAGTTTCGGTTGCCTACTTTAGTTCATTTGTCCTTTTGGAGGACAGTCTTCGGTGTCGATACACGTCCCTCAGAAACTCTTGTTGTTAAAATTTTACAAGTTTGCTACGACGTCTTCGGATATGCATGGAAGACTAAAGCTATGAGGCTGCTGACTTCGAACCAAAAGATGAATATGTTCATGTCCTAATTTTATAGTCTTTAAACTCATGGTTAGAGTGGTCGAAGCGAAGTAGGGAGATAAATAAACTGAGGCGCAATTGAAAAACAGCTTTTCTAATTGCTTTATTTGTCTTAAGCTGGAGCATACATTCTACTATCTGCAAAATGCCTTTTTTGTCTAGATATGGCTCCATCAATGCAAAAAACAAGAGCGTGGCTTTCTTGATATTTGGGACCAAATCATAAGCGCGGGTTTGAAGCCACGCGGTTACACGACCTTGTGGCTCGACAAGTGCAGTGCTGCGGCTCCGCTATTCTTGAACGACGTTAGTGCGATGTCATTATAAATAATGCCCCAAGGAACTGTGAACGCCATTCTGATAGTAATTCTGGCTTTATCCTTTTACGCATTTTTCACCATGCTGCAAATCAACTTCGAACAATTGACTTCCTCTCAGGCTTCTCCATCTTGGACCTGGACACCCGAAGAGATCTTGCGAATTGCAAAAGAGATTGTGGCAGCCGAAGTGAGCTTTAACGATGGCATTGCAGGAATCAAGGAACCATCTGTCAGCAATGTGTTGATTCCAACGATAAACTTTGGGAACGAAAACTCAAAAAAAGAGAATATGGTCACATTTTATCAGTATGTCTCGACTGACAAAGAAGTGAGGGACGCTTCCACGAAAGCGGAACAATTATTGGATGAAAACTCGATTGAGCAAAGCTCTAGACAAGACTTGTTTGAGGTTTATAACAAGTTGTGGGAGAATATTAAAGACGATCCCAATGCAACTGATGAGGAATCTCTCAAGTTCTTAGAAAAGGTGGTCAAGGGCTTCAAAAGAAGTGGCTTAGGCTTACCTAAGGACAAACAAGCAGAAGTTAAGAAACTT
>NW_017387731.1:3732896-3735144 GCF_001664035.1 Metschnikowia bicuspidata var. bicuspidata NRRL YB-4993 | reverse complement strand
CAGAGATTATCGGGACACTATCAAACTGGAGAACCTATTCCTGATGCTTTGATTGAAAAACTTAATTAAAACTAAACACGTTAACACTGGCTTATCAAACTCCCGCCAGTTACATTTTGGTCTCTTTGACATGTCATTACATACCATTGAAACAGATGCTAAACTTGAAAGCTTAGACATCAAAAGTCTTTGGAACAGTTTGCGTGAAGAGGTGACATTGATCACAAATGGTGGACACGACAACATTGGGTATGCGACATTTGGACATATCGCTGGTGGCTATGAATCAGGGTACTATGGTTACTTGTATTCGCAAGTATTTGCGACTGACATCTATTACACCCACTTCAAAGCAGACCCAATGAATGTTGCCAGTGGTCTTAAATACAGGGATGTGATCTTGAAGAATGGCGGAGCAAAGGATATCCTCGAAATTTTGGAAGAGCTTTTAGGCAGAAAGCCAAATTCAAATGCGTTTTTCGCGGAGATTTTGGGTTAAGACCGGGGATGCTTTCAAAGACAAGGCCACTCAAAATTATTCTATACATAAATGAAACTAATATCTACTCGAAAAAACACAGCAGTTCAGAGTAGGACGACAGCATAACCACACCATCACCCACATGAAACAGTTCAGATTCCTGAGCTCAATTAATCGAGCTGGTAGAAAAACGGGTATTCTCCACCCTTAACGCAGTATAATATATATATATGTATATATATATATATATATTATTAAATTCTCATGCATTAGATATGTATATTTATTACTACGTGCATTGTAAAACAATTGTTGTATACAATACTCATATATAGTCTATAGATAACGTAACCAATGTTGTGTCTATATAGCACATTAAATATACACTACCTTTGTTGCGCTTTCAAATAACAGACTCGAATCCACAGTATCAAGAGATTTAAGAGGCGTAGAATTCATATGGGGCGGGATTGGGAAGAGAGTTGATGATACGCGGCCGTGCGGCGCCTTTCGCTATTAGTACAGCAATCTAATTATTGCCACCTGAAGTAAATCTTTAGTTTCCTTTGAGATCTAGTGCTATACTTCTGGTAAAATCTCTCGTCATCGTTCTGTAACTCATGCTTACCGTAATACATCTTCGTCGTTTACTCTTCAATTATGAGACGTCTAACTAAAACTTCGTTTCGTGGTGTTGTCTTACTTCATACAACACATTCAGGGGACCATTCAAATTCTTTCGCAGCTAAAAGCTCGGGTGTGCACCGGCCCTTGTCTTCTTTAGTTTCGGTTGCCTATTTTAGTTCATTTGTCCTTTTAAAGGACACTTTTCGCTGTTGAGACACGTCCATTAGAAAATCATGTTGTATGTTCCCAGTGCGCTTCAATGTCTTTCAGTAGGAATACAAAAGCTAAATCCACGATGTTGCTCAGAATAGTTAAAGCGGATTAGCGTAAATATCAATTGAAACTGATTGAGAACGCCCCTTTTAATTGATCAGCTATCTTGAACTGGATCATGCATTCTTGTATCGTCGAATTTGTTTTCTTCTCTAGACATCAAGCATCGAGATGCAGAATACAAGAACGTGGCTTCACCGATGTGAGACCGGTTTGGAGCCGCGCGGTTGCACGACCTCGACAAGTGCGGTGCTGCGGCTCCGCAATTCTTCAACAACATTAGTGCGTCGGTGCTGCGGCTCCGCAATTCTTCATCAACATTACTGCGTCCTTATAAATAAGGCCCCTGTGAACGCGGGGACGGTTTGAACAGCCATTCCGCTTTAACCGATAACGCATTTGCTGTCATGCTGCAAATCAACTTCGAACAATTGACTTCCTCTCAGGCTTCTCCATCTTGGACCTGGACACCCGAAGAGATCTTGCGAATTGCAAAAGAGATTGTGGCAGCCGAAGTGAGCTTTAACGATGGCATTGCAGGAATCAAGGAACCATCTGTCAGCAATGTGTTGATTCCAACGATAAACTTTGAGAACGAAAACTCAAAAAAAGAGAATATGGTCACATTTTATCAGTATGTCTCGACTGACAAAGAAGTGAGGGACGCTTCCACGAAAGCGGAACAATTATTGGATGAAAACTCGATTGAGCAAAGCTCTAGACAAGACTTGTTTGAGGTTTATAACAAGTTGTGGGAGAATATTAAAGACGATCCCAATGCAACTGATGAGGAATCTCTCAAGTTCTTAGAAAAGGTGGTCAAGGGCTTCAAAAGAAGTGGCTTAGGCTTACCTAAGGACAAACAAG